>NC_064816.1:18122069-18305306 GCF_023721935.1 Panthera uncia
GGGGGGGGGGGGGGGGGGGGGGGGGGGGGGGGGGGGGGCAGGTTTGTGTCGGGTCTGGCCCAGGAGAGTTGGGAGAGTGTTCTCTGAGGAGGGGTCCTGCCTGGGACCTCATGAGTAGCTGCTGCCCCTACCGCCAGGTTGGGTGAGCCCACCAGGCCCCTGGTCCCTGTACTCTGCCTGTTTTCTGGCAGCCCGACCCAGTCTGCCTCTCAGAGCAACTGCTGAGCACTGTGCCACCTCCAAGCTTGGGAAGGGTCTTGGGGTGGGGGTGGGAGACATTATCCTCCCCGTCTTGGTGAGTGAAAAGGTCAGCCTGATGGCAGAGCCCTGACCAGGGAGTCTGATGGGGGAAGGCAGGGCCTGCCCTGGGCAAGTCTAGAGCCAGCATGGTTACTAAATCTGCAAATTTTCAGGTATTTTGTGAGCCAGCTCTTACTAAACACAGTTATTACTAAAAATTAAATTCTATAATTTACAAATAAATTACCTTGAAACAAAGGTAAAAATACTCAAAACTCATTACTTCCAAATTATTTTACTACATTTTATCATTATCTTTGTTCTTGAGGTTATTTGCATCTGTTGTATTTGTGGGGTAGAAATACTATATCATAGTGTTGGCAGCTCTCCCCGGCTCCACTGTCAGTGACCCCAAGTTAGTAGCTTGAAATCAGCCATGGTGGGAGTATTTACACTACAGAAATTGGCTCTCACTACTAATCAGAGCCAATTGCTGCTAATCCCAACCCTCGCAGAGCCAGGTTTTTTGTTTTTTGTTTTTTGTTTTTAATGTTTATTTATTTTGGAGGCACTTGGGTGGCTCAGCTGGTTAAGCGTCCAACTTTGGCTCAAGTCATGATCTCGTGGTTCATGAGTTCAAGACCCACGTTGGGCTCCCTGCTATCAGTGCGGAACCTGCTTTGGATCCTCTGTCTCCCTTTCTCTGCCACTTCCCAGCTCGTACTCTCTCTCTCTCTCTCAAAAATAAATAAACATTTTTTAAAATAAATAAATAAATGTATGTATGTTTATTTATTTTTTTTTTTTTTGAGAGAGAGGGGGACAGAGGACCTGAAGCCAGCTCTGCGCTGACAGCAGTGAGCCTGAAGCAGGGCTCGAACTCACAGTGAGATCATTACCTGAGTTGAAGTTGGATGCTTAATTGCTCAGCCACTCAATTGACTGAGCCACCCAGGCAGTCCTCAGAGCCAGTTGTTAAACATTTACCAGCACCCCGCTGATGAGACAGTCATGCCCAGGGGAGCCTGAGGGGAAGATCGGACCCTGTTCTGAAGGTCATTTGCGCTGTACCCTGGTCCTAACAAAGGGATCCCCTAACTGACCCACCTGCCCGCCCACAGATGAGGAACTCTATGCTGGTGTGTACATCGACTTCATGGGCACCGATGCAGCCATCTTCCGCACGCTGGGAAAGCAGACGGCCATGCGCACAGATCAGTACAACTCTCGGTGGCTGAATGGTGAGGGCAGCTTACAAGACCCTGGGTGGGCAGCACATCTAGGATGGGGCAAGATCTTCAAGAGGCACTCATGGGGGGTCTGGCCCTGTGACTGCCTGGGATGGGGAAGAGCAGGGGCTGTTCCTGTACTTGTCCTGGGATTCTGTTGGGGAAAGAGACTTTGTTGGAGGAGCACTTGCCCAGCTGACCACTGCCTACCTACAGACCCTTCATTCATCCACGCTGAGCTCATCCCTGACAGCGCCGAGCGCAACGACGACAAGCTCTACTTCTTCTTCCGCGAGCGATCGGCAGAGGCGCCGCAGAGCCCCGCCGTGTATGCCCGCATTGGGCGCATCTGCTTGGTATGCGCTGGCAGGGCCCCATCTCCCCGCCTCCCAACCCAGTGCCAGCTCCAGCAGCCCTACTCCAGCAGGGGGTGAGAGCTGATCTGACCCTGCTCCCTGTCTGTCCCCAGAATGATGACGGTGGCCATTGCTGCCTGGTCAATAAGTGGAGCACGTTCCTGAAGGCGCGACTGGTGTGCTCTGTGCCTGGCGAGGATGGCATTGAGACTCACTTCGATGAGCTCCGTGAGTAACCAGCAGGCAGGCTGAGTCCTGTGGCTGCTGTGGGAGGGGTGGGGGCTGGATGGGTGGTCAGGGCACCTTTGGTGGGCCCCCTGGGCAGGAGTTGGCAAGGCCCTGGGACTCCTGGCTAATGCACCCTCCCAGTGTCTTCTCCCTCTGCCCACAGAGGATGTGTTTGTCCAGCAGACACAGGATGTGAGGAACCCGGTCATTTATGCTGTCTTTACCTCCTCGGGGTGAGGCTGGGGCCGGGGCTGGCTGTGGCAGGGTGTGGCTGGATTGGGGGATTATATGACTTGTGGAGGACCTCTGCCTGGTGGCAGGCTGTGGGGTGGGGGCAGGCTGGGAAGAGGCCCTGGGCCGAGGGTCTGCCCTGCCCACAGCAGCCGCCTGCCCTGCCCGCAGCTCCGTGTTCCGAGGCTCTGCTGTGTGTGTCTACTCCATGGCTGATATCCGCATGGTCTTCAACGGGCCCTTTGCCCACAAAGAGGGCCCCAACTACCAGTGGATGCCATTCTCAGGGAAGATGCCCTACCCACGGCCTGGCACGGTGAGGACCCCAGTCATTCCACCTTTCCCTTTTCTATGAGGCCTGCTTTGGGTTAGCCCCTTTGTAGACATGGGCCCCACTATCATGGAGCTCCTGGCCAGGTGGGGGAGGCAGAGCATACAAACAAATCAATCTACCATGTATCCATTCAAATAAAGCTGACATTTAAAACAAAACAAAACAGGCGCCTGGCTGGCTCAGTTAGTAGAGCATGCGACTCTTAATTTTGAGGTCATGAGTTTGAGCCTCATGTTGGGCATAGAGCTTACTTAAAAAAATAAATAAAATGAAACGAAATACCACTTACACAGTGTCAGGCTGTGAAGAACCCAGCCAGGACCCTGAAACAAAGATGACAGCCGGGTGTGGCAGGCTGCTTGGAGGGGGTGCTGTTTGGGAGCCAAGACAAAGCTGGAGGGCAGGCTGGAGTTGGCGTAGGTGACTAATTGTAGCCAGGGAGATGAGGGTGGGCAAGGTCCAGCCTGCAGGGCCTCTGAGGCGGTGGGAGGTGACTCACTTAATCTTGGTGTGATGTGGGCCTCTGCAAGAGTCTAAGCAGGAGAACCGCATGATCTGTTGTGGCTCTGTGTGGGCAGGGCTGGGATGGGGGAGCTGGTCTGAGCAGAGGCCAGGGAAGGCTTCCCCCAATGGTGAACTTGGAGGCCAGAAGGATGGGCTGGAGTTGAGCAGGGGTGCAGAGCAGGCTGAGGGAAAAGTACCAACGAAGGGCAGAGCATGCGTAGGGTGTTAAAGGAACTGGGAGCTATAGTCCCTTGAGGAGGGGTGGGTGGGGGTGAGGAGCAGACTGGAGGAAGGAGACAGCAGGGTGGGGAGTGAAGACGTGGAAAAGGAGTGGTCAGCTCTGCCTAATACCACAAGGTCCTGGTGCATGAGGCCAGGGAGGTGGCTGTGGAATTTGGTTGTGTGGGACCTTGGGACCTCTGCTAGAGCAGGATCTGCAGAGGGGCTGGGTGAGGGGGAAAATCCTGGATGGGACCTCTGAGGAGCAGAGCAGGTGGATGTGATGGGGACAGACAAAGGAGAGGCGTCTCCTGAAGTTAAGGGCTCCAGCAAGCCCCACCCAGGCCTGACGCTCATCACCTGCCTGCAGTGCCCTGGCGGAACCTTCACACCATCCATGAAGTCCACCAAGGACTACCCTGATGAAGTGATCAACTTCATGCGCAGCCACCCGCTCATGTACCAAGCTGTGTACCCTCTGCAGCGGCGGCCCCTGGTCGTCCGCACAGGCGCTCCCTATCGGCTCACCACTGTCGCCGTGGACCAGGTGGATGCAGCCGATGGGCGCTATGAGGTGCTTTTCCTGGGCACAGGTACCCACTGCTGCTCCCGGTCCCTCCCACGCTGGGCCCAGTGGGTGGAGGGTGCTGATCTATGGGGCTGGGACCTACCCTGCTAGGGGTTGCCACAAGCTTGCCAAGGTCAACTCTGCTACCTTCATCCTTTGGAGCCTAGATAACTGAGAAAAGAAACCCCATCACCATCCCCAACCCCCCAGGGGCTGGGAGAGCAGGGAAACTGGGCATCTGGGGACCCGTGAATGGTCAGGAAAGAGGGGACAGGTGGCAGACACCTCTAGGATATGTGGGTCCAGATACTGACATACATGCTCTCGTGTGCACATGCGCAGGTGTGCCCATCACAGTTCCAGTCCCTCAACACGGAAATGCCTCCAGCATCCTATGCTCAGCAGTGCCCAAATTGAGGGTCTGGGGTGGGAGGGGCAGACCCTGGCCGTGACCCCCTCCCCCATTATCTTGGGCCCCTGACATCCAGGGGAACTTCTTCAACCTTGGCACAGAGCTTCTGCTCCACTGCCCTTGGGGGGTTGGGGCCCTGGTGGGGGAAGGGGCTGAGGCTGGTACCCCTTCCCCAGTGTCCTCAGCCCCACTGAGGCCCTGCCCGGCCCGTTCCAGACCGCGGGACAGTGCAGAAGGTCATCGTGTTGCCCAAGGATGACCAGGAGATGGAGGAGCTAATGCTGGAGGAGGTGGAGGTCTTCAAGGTGGGTATGACACCCAGAACTGTTCGTCTCACCCTGGCCCTCCTTGGTATCAGCTTCTGACTTCAGACTTCAGACCTCTAGGTCAGGGCAAGGAGGGCGTCCCCAGGGCCCCAAACTAATCCCTATCTTTTTTCAGGACCCAGCACCTGTTAAGACCATGACCATCTCTTCCAAGAGGGTGAGTTTTGGTGAGGTGGGCTGGCGGTAGGGACAGAGCCTGTTCTCCCTTGGGGTCCTGCCCTTGGCATAGGGATGGGGAAACTGAGGCATGGAACGTGATGGGGGCTGGCTGTGGGAAGGCAACTGACAAGCCCCTCCCCCTGCTCTCAGCAACAACTGTACGTGGCCTCAGCTGTGGGTGTCACACACCTGAGCCTGCACCGCTGCCAGGCATATGGGGCTGCCTGTGCCGACTGCTGCCTCGCCCGGGACCCCTACTGTGCCTGGGATGGCCAGGCCTGTTCCCGCTACACAGCGTCTTCCAAGAGGTGTGGACCCCCAGGCCCTTGGAATTTTAGCCACCGGACCCAGGGCCCTGTCCTGGGGGTTTGGTGGTGGATATATTACCCTAGGGGAGTTTATGGATGGGATTCCTGCCTGGAGTCTTGGGGGTACAGGGGCCTGGGGGGGGTGGCAAACTTGCTTGAGAATACTTGCTGAGGCGCTATCCTCATCTAGGCGGAGCCGCCGGCAGGATGTCCGGCATGGGAACCCCATCAGGCAGTGTCGCGGGTTCAACTCCAACGGTGAGTGTGCTGTGACTCACCACTGGGCACTCCTCACAGTGTAGAACCCTGTGAGGCCCATGGAGCTGCTCCCAGGGAAGGATTCTCACGTGGTCCATGGGCGTAAGGGGGCTTGGGATTTTAGAGATGGGATGTCCCTAGCCACTCCCTCAAGAAGTGGGTGCCTGATAGTGCAGCCCTGTCTTTATACAGGGTGGATGTCCCTGTATATGCCCCTTGGCACCTACCTCTGGCCACCCTACAGTCTGCCCAGAGGCAATGCTGCTTTCATGCAGAGCCCCCTTGTTCCACAGCCAACAAGAATACCGTGGAGTCCGTGCAGTACGGTGTGGCTGGGAGTGCAGCCTTCCTCGAATGCCAGCCTCGCTCGCCCCAGGCCACAGTTAAGTGGCTGTTCCAGCGAGATCCCAGTGACCGGCGCCGTGAGGTGATTTCTTGTACCCCACAGCCCCCACCACAGATGTGGGAGTCCCCTGTGCAGTAGAAATTCCCTGTGGGTGAAATGTGATATAGGAGCCGACCTGGAGCAGCCCCCATTCTAAGAAAGCCCTTCCAAGTTCCCTTCCCTATGTGGGAATCATTCAGGTGAATCTAGTTATATGGAAACTCTGGGATTTCCGCATTATATGGAAACCGCTTAATGCCTATTTACATGAAAATTCCATGTGTGTGCTCCATTGGAGGTATACCTCATTATATGGAAATGTCATGTGGTTGAACTCTAGTATATGGGAATTCTGTGGGGTAGCCCTCATTTTATGGAAATGCCTTCTATGCATCTCTCCTTACGTGGAAATTCTATATGGATACGCCAGTTCCCATTAAAAAGAAATTCTTTGTGATTGCTCCAAAATTCTCTTGTTGTACAGAAATCCCCTTATGATCCTGAAATGGAAATGTGTGTGGATGCCTATTCAGATGTTATGTGGAAAACTACTGTGGGATTTTCTTGGTATATGGAAATTCCACATGAGAGCCCCTCCATGGAATGGGCACAGAAGGGGTCTGATCTGGGAGCTGGCTAGGCAGCTGAGTGGTCACACAACCCCTGAGGCCCCACTCCCTGCCCCTGCAGATTCGTGCGGAGGACCGCTTCCTGCGCACAGAGCAGGGCTTGCTGCTTCGCGCCCTGCAGCTCAGTGACCGCGGCCTCTACTCCTGCACTGCCACCGAGAACAACTTCAAGCATGTCGTCACACGGGTACAGCTGCACGTCCTGGGTCGGGATGCCGTCCATGCTGCCCTCTTCCCACCGCCAGCTGTGAGCGCCCCACCACTGCCAGGCGCCGGCCCCCCAACACCCCCTTACCAGGAGCTGGCCCAACTGCTGGCCCAGCCGGAAGTGGGCCTCATCCACCAGTACTGCCAGGGCTACTGGCGCCATGTGCCCCCAAGCCCCAGGGAGGCCCCGGGGGCACCCAGGCCTCCTGAACCCCAGGACCAGAAAAAGCCCCGGAACCGCCGTCACCACCCTCCAGACACATGAGGCCAGCTGTCTGAGCCCTGAAATGGGCCAGCCTAGGCCTTGTCCCTTTTAATATAAAAGATATATATATATATATAGATATATATATATATATAAAATATCTATATTCTATACACACCCTGCCCCTGCAAAGACAGTATTTATTGGTGGGTTGTATATAGCCTGCCTCAGCGGCAGCACCGTCCAAAACTTAGACCCATGCTGGTCAGAGACGGCAGGAAACAGAGCCCACTTAACCAGGCCCAGCCAGTTGGCAGGGCCAGGCCAGGACCACACAGTCCCCAGACTCAGCTGGGAGTCTACATGCTCAACAGCCATCGCCGGGATCTACAGGACACAAGGAGGGAGCAAGCTCTACCCGGACAGGGAACAGACTGCACACCTTTGCCAGTGTGTGCTATCAGCCTGTGCCACTGGCATAGACGTGGATTCGAGGACTGCTTTGGAGACTGGGAGCGGGGGTGGGGGGCTCAGATGCACTCAGAGAAGGGAAGAAGGGGCCGACACAGGAGGCCGGCCCCTGCCTGGGAGGGGGCACTCAGTCAAGGCCAGCCCCTTCCCGGGTATTTATTCTCTATTTATTGGGGACAGGAGCAGAGGAGCCCTGCCTGGGTGGGGGCACTTCCAGCCCCTCCTTCCCTCCCTGCCTGACCACTCTACCTCCTCTTCCCTTTTTCTGGGCCACTGTGACTTGGGGGCTGGGAGAATAGCAGAGGGGCAGGTTCAGGTAGGGTCAAGGGGAGAGGGGGCTATGGTGGAGGCCTGGGGCCTTCAGGGGCTCCCCAGGGCTCCCTTCTGCCCACCACTTCAGATGATGGGTGTAAATAGCTCTGGGAGGCTTCGGGGTAGGTGGGTAGGGGCTCCTGGTGGCCCTCGGCTGCCCAGGCCACAGCCGGCCTTGCGTTCCATCTTGCTAATAAACACTGGCTCTGGGACTGGACTTTGGCTTTTCTCCTTGGCAGGGGAGGGAGGATGGGGGTTCAGCCCATGCCCAGATCCTGTCCTTCCTGCCCCCCTTTATGTGGTCTGACCATCATTCCCACACCTCTCTTGCAAGCTCAGCTTCCATTCGTTTGTTCACAGGTTTGACTGTTCAACACTGCTTTCTTACCTGCCTTTGAGGTGGGCTTTGTGCCAGGCTCTAAGGGCTAAGAATTGGCAAGACAAAGCCACAGCCCTCACAGTCTGGCTGCCCCTGCCCTGAGAATTGACAAAATTCCCATCCTTCCTGCTTCCTTCCAGCCAGCTCTCAGCAGAGGGCCTGGCATGAGCAAATGTCCAGAGGTGGTGAAGACCAGGACAGGTGGGGTGCCTCTGGAGAGGAGGAAGTGGGGCCGGGGGCCCTGGGCCAAATTGAATGAGTCAAGACCTGGCCGAGGAAGCTAAGAGCTGGGAAGGCCCATGGGTCCAGCAGGGCTTACAGCCATACCTGGCAGGCAAGGGGAGCCAGGTGGGGACTGGGAGGCAGCGAATGGCCCCACTTTAAATAAACCCAATAGGCAGAAACCAGATTTGTGCTGGTTCAACAAACCTGGGCTCCTGCACTGCCCCAAATCCCTGCCAGAGCCCACTTACAATGTGGCGGGTAGGGGATGGGTAGAAGCTGGAAGCTGAAAGTGGCACAGATAATCGGTTGTTCCTGGACAGACCCCACCCACCCACCCCATAGAGTAGATGTGAAGCCATCAGCCTCTGGTAGGAGCCAGTATCCATTTCCCACATGTTTAGGGACAGTCTCTAACACTCAGGATCTGAGGCCCTGGCACCCCCTCGTGGTCTCTTGGGTCTGCAGCAGAGTTGAGTACTGAAAGGCAGCTAGGTGTCCCAGAGGAGTCCAGCCAGGAGGGTCAGGGTCTCTGGAGGGAGCCTTGAGAGCCCAGGGTTTGGGTCTTTATATAGGAGGTGGGAAATCTCCAGAGCCTGGGAACTCAACACGTTAGGCTCAGTTGAACCTCTTCCACCTAGCAGTACTTCTTGTGCCATCTGAACCTGAATACAGAATCTAGGCCCCCTAAGCTGAGGCAGGCATGCCCTACAGATGCCCTTAGGCAAATCCTAGAACACACACAAGGAACAGATCAGGAGAAGGATGGGAGATGAGTTCCACTCCTCCTTGCCCCTGGGAGCACCAGACCTGCTCTGGGACTAGCAGACATGTGACAACAGGCCTGCAAAACATTCTCTGGAAGAGCCCGGCCATCTCTGCAAGTCAGGGATCTTGTTGCGGTCAGATACACATGTACACATAGGCACAGGCACATGCAAGTATGCACACATACACATGTAGAAATGCACATGCGCACAGGCACGTGCTTACATAAGCACAGGCAAAAATAGGCATGTGCATGCTAATGCATGCACTGCTCATGTACAAGCATCCATACATCCATACACAAATACACAAATGCACATGTTAATCCACATAAGCACAGCAAGGTACACATAGAAGCACATGTGCACATAAGGAAAAACAAATAAAACCATGCCTACACACATGCACACATGTACAAAGACATGCGTAGGCACACATGTACTCAATGGCACAAACAGGCACATGTGTACACACAAGTATACATACGGACAAATGTGTCATGTCATTGCTTTGGTTGATGCCAGCAAAGGATAGCCGCACACACACCCAGGCACACACAGTGGACATGTACGCCCCCACCCCAAGTCTGTTGGAATCATGGAGTTATGTAGAGGCCCTGCCCAGGTAAGATCCAGCCCTCAGTATCAGGCAAATGCAATTCCCTGCTTTCCTTCTTGACTCTCTGCAGAGCATGGAACCCTGGTCTGGAGTCACCCAGCCCTTCTCAACCACTTCCTTCTATGTGACCGTCTGAGCCTCTACTTCGTCATCAGTAAAATGGGGCTGATGATGTAGGTACCCATTCACCGGGGACCATGTGAGCTTACAAAATAAGGAGCAGCACTGAGTCCAGGGCTGGGCAGGGGCAGGTGCTCCATGCTTGCTTCTCCCTCTACTCCCTGTTGCCAGCCCCACCCCAACTGTCCCCACCCTAGGGACTCAAGGTCCTATTCTCCCCTTCTAAGCTTGCACCCTATGGAACACAACTCCCTGCTCTGGCTCACGGGCTGGACTGTCCCCAGGATCTCTCTTAGAGGGTTGGGGCAGGAAGAGAGGGGTGCAGAGTCAGCAGTTGAGAGATTGGGGCCATGCCACCCTGATTAGAAGGGCTGGGGGCTGAGCTGGATTCACCTGTCCTTGTCTCTCATTGGCTCTTGGGAACCCCTGGCCCCTAAATCCCACTAAGCAGCCCCACCAGGGCCTGCACAGGTCTGTGGGGGGGCCAGTTGATTGCCAGTCTTGGGGCCAGAAGGGTGTCTGCGGAGGCCTGAGGCTGGCCTGAGCCTGGCTCTGGGGATCCCCTCCATCTAGAGGAACCAACTTAACCACCCTGTTCACCCGCTGCCGGGACCATGGGGGCTGGGGCCAGCGCCGAGGAGAAGCACTCAAGGGAGCTGGAAAAGAAGCTAAAAGAAGATGCCGAGAAGGATGCTCGAACCGTGAAACTGCTGCTTCTGGGTACGGGTGTGGGCCCAGGTGGGGCCACTGCCACCAGGTCAGAGGCCTGGGGGGTCAGCAGATAGCCCTTCTGTGAAATAGGGGTGACTTGGGAAGCAGAATGACCTTGAGACAGGTCAGGAAACAGAATGGGAGCCCTGGCCAGGCAAGGCTGGGTCTAATAGGTGATACCCCAACTCCCCAAGGCTGGGTATCCCTTGGAACCCCTCTCCAGAGGGCCCTCCCTCAGCTCCCTCCCCTCTGGAGAAGTCCTGTTAGGCAGGCATCAGAAACCAGGGGCTTTCTTGGGAGCACCGAAATAGGGCTGCTCGCTTGGGAAGACAGTAACAGTCCACCTGGGAGTGGGCATCCCCTAGGACTGCCCAAGTCCACAGACAATGGTCCTCAGATTCCAGAGCTTTGTTGTTGGCAGACCTAAAGAGGGTGCAGAGGTACTAAGGCCCAGTGAAGAATAGATAAAATCATGTCCATGGTTTCATGGATAGTGAGGAGAGGTGGGGAGACGCGGTGCCTCCAGGCCACTACCTCCTCACATGTGGAAGAAGGAGCTGCTTTGAAAAGGCAGTGTACGTTCCACCCAGGCTCTCCAGGGTCCTGTCAGGCAGCTGGATGTGGGCAAAAGGACCAGGCCAGAGCACCCTAGGGAAGACATAAAGGCTAAGCCAGAAATCTCATTAACTGTGCCCAAAGCCCTGGCGAGAGCAGGCTCAGAGGGGCTGTCATCTCTGTCTTCTCCCCCACTCAAAGGCGCTAATTCTCTCTGAGCCTCTGAGACACTCCCCTCCCCACACCAGGTGAAAAGCAGGGGTTGACCTGGCTCAAATAATCCCCTGCATACAGTACCAGAACTCTCCACAAAGTGGCGCTCCAGGTTTTCTTTATTTTGGTCTCAGACTCCTCAAGAAAGTGAATACCAGGGGTCTTGGAGGTTTCAACGCACAACTGAGGTCTTTGCCTCCGTCTGTCACTCCTGACATTTACAAATGTTTTTCCTCAAAGGTGTCAGGACCTTACTTTGGGGGGTGGGGGAGAAACAGGTAGAACTGGGGGGGGGGGGGGTTGGACTGGTGCCTTGAGTATGTCTGGTCCCACCTTCTGCCCTTGGATGCCAGGGGAGTGATGTGGGGAGGTGTGGCCAGTGCAGCTCTGAGGCGGGGCTTCCCTTCCAGGTGCTGGTGAGTCCGGGAAGAGCACCATTGTCAAGCAGATGAAGTGAGTGCCCTTGCCCTTTCTGAGGCCTCTGGGGGTGGGCGTGTCCACGGGGCCTGTCCTTTCCCACCAATCCACCTGGCCCTGACTTGGCTTGCCCTGGCCATAGGATTATCCACCAGGATGGGTACTCTCTGGAAGAGTGCCTCGAGTTCATTGCCATCATCTACGGCAACACACTGCAGTCCATCCTCGCCATCGTGCGTGCCATGACCACGCTCAACATCCAGTATGGAGACTCTGCGCGCCAGGTGTGCAGGGAGACTGGCTGAGCGGGGCCTCCGGGGGCTCAAGACTGGGCTCAAGTCCACGGTCATCTCCAACCACTTCCACCCTGCCCTCAGGACGATGCCCGGAAGCTGATGCACATGGCGGACACCATCGAGGAGGGCACGATGCCCAAGGAGATGTCAGACATCATCCAGCGGCTGTGGAAGGACTCGGGTATCCAGGCCTGTTTCGAACGCGCCTCTGAGTACCAGCTCAACGACTCGGCGGGCTAGTGAGAGCGCAGGCGGGGCTCTGGGGGTGCGGGCAGGGCCCTGCCACACCCCTTCACCCAACCCACCCACCCTCCGCGGTCTCCCGCAGCTACCTCTCCGACCTGGAGCGCCTGGTAACCCCGGGCTACGTGCCCACTGAGCAGGACGTGCTGCGCTCGCGTGTCAAGACCACGGGTATCATTGAGACTCAGTTCTCCTTCAAGGACCTCCACTTCCGGTACGACCCGGCGAGCCCTCACCCTTGCTCTCGCTCTAGGGGTCTGGCCCCGAGTGCAGCGCCCCGAGGCCCCGACAGGTCCCGGAGACCCCATCCCTACGAGAGCCCCTGTTCCTTCTATGATGCCCTGCCCGCAGAAAGTCTCGGGCCCTCCACATGCCAGTCCCATCCGAATGCCGCCCAGTCAGCATAAGGAGGCCAGGGGATGCCTGTGGGCGCGTTCAGGGGGCTCGATGCGCACGGGTTCAGGTCCCAATTGTCCCATAGGATGTTCGATGTGGGCGGGCAGCGCTCTGAGCGCAAGAAATGGATCCATTGCTTCGAGGGTGTAACCTGTATCATCTTCATCGCGGCACTGAGCGCCTACGACATGGTGCTGGTGGAGGACGACGAAGTGGTGAGTGCCAAGCAAGGCCTGAGACAGAAAGCCAGAGACGGTGCTGCAGGAGCGGGGAGCGTCTGAGAGGGGACATTCGTTCCAGAACAGTCTGAATGAGGACTCAAGACAGCTAGCAGCCCCGCTGAGGGGGGCAGTGGAGGGGAGGTGACTTGGAGCTGTCTGAGCTGGATGGCTCCGGGTGTCCCGGAGCCTGTGGGCCGCGGCCACGCAGGGCAGCTGCCCGTGCCCCACTACCGGTGCCCGACAGCTTCTGCCCTCCTCAGAACCGCATGCACGAGAGCCTGCACCTGTTCAACAGCATCTGCAATCACCGCTATTTCGCTACCACGTCCATTGTGCTCTTCCTCAACAAGAAAGACGTTTTCTCAGAGAAGATAAAAAAGGCGCATCTCAGCATCTGCTTCCCTGATTACGACGGTGAGAGCCGCACCCCCTCGCCTGGCCGCCAGGCAGCGCCCCAACCCCATGATGTGGGCCTGAGCTTCTGCCGTCGCAGGAAGGACTGCGGACATGGAGTGAGCACATTCCCCTTCCCTTCCAGGGCCCAACACGTACGAGGACGCGGGCAACTACATCAAGGTGCAGTTCCTGGAGCTCAACATGCGACGCGACGTGAAGGAGATCTATTCCCACATGACTTGCGCTACCGACACACAGAACGTCAAGTTTGTCTTCGATGCTGTCACCGATATCATCATCAAGGAGAACCTCAAAGATTGCGGCCTCTTTTGAGGTGGGTTCCTGGCGGTCTGGGATGCTCCCCTGTCTTGCCCCTTGGTCTCAATACCTTATTACACGGCCTCCCCAGCTCCTCACCCCACCTCACTACAACAGGTCCCACTGCAGGCCATCAGGTCCTGCCCCATCTCTCCAGACCATTCCACTGCCTGCTTCTGGCCCCCAATTCCCAGGCCCCATCCTGGCCCCTCAGGTTCCACCCCACTGCCCACAGCCCGTGACCCTGGTGCATAAGTCCCACCCACCTAATCTCTTTTGACCTGACCCCAATCCCCCAGGGGTCACTGCTTACAAGCCCACCTCCACAGTGCCTCTCAGCCTAAGACCAATTATTTTGGAGCTCTGGGATGTTGACTGGCATCCTTTTTCTGTTCACAGGTGCTTGAACTCACGTGTGTCCCTGACACCCTGTAGCCCTAGCCACCTCGTAGCCCTAGCACACAAGAGCCTCTCAGCCCCCCAGGACTCCTGGGCCCCAGCGTGAGGCCCCACCAGCCACGCCACAGACCCAAAGCCCTGAGCCCCACCAGCCTTGAGGCCCCAGCCCTCCCCCGTGGTTCCCAGGTCTCCCAGAGCCAGGTACCCCCAACCCGACTGCTGTCCTTCACGGCCTGGCTGTGCTGGCCTCCAGGACCCACCCCAGCCAGCCCCAGCTAGGAGCAGGCAGGACTTGGGGCAGCTAGAGCTCACAGTGACTCAGCATGCCCAACTGACCAATCTCCTACAGGTCTCTCCGCAGGGGGCCCATGACTCACCTGGTGGGTCTGGGCTCGGCAAACAGCCCTCCCTCCCAGTTTCCTGAAGAGCAGGGGGGGCAGGCAGAGATCCCTCCTCCAAGCAGGCCTGCTGCTGACCATCAGCCCATTCCAGCCTTACCACCTCCATGTGACAAATCTGACACCTGTCTCTACCCGGTGGCCAGTGACTGTCCCTCTCAGTAGCTTCATGAGTCCAAAGTCCAAGTCAGTCTGGCCTGTGCAGCTCCTGCATAGATGAATTAATGAGTGGAGGCAGGCCTGGGAGACCATGGGCACCAGGAAGAGACTCAAGCTGTACCCTTCCCCATACAGCAGGCTCAGAGTAACCCCTAGACCCTCCACCCACAGGCTCTGCCCCCTCCGTCCTTGTCCTTGGACACCAGATCCATGTCCTACCTCACCACCACCCCGCCCACAGTACTCTAGGCCAGCCGGCCAAGGGGACGGTGTTTTGAGGGAGGGTACTGTTGACACCAGCTGTGGCCAATGGTCAAATTGTCCTGAGGGGTGGCTGGGGGCAGAGTCCGGCTCCTATCGATCAGCCCCAGGCTGGGACATGACTGAGGCCCAGGTTGGGCCCAAGAGGGGTCTACCTCAGGTGGGGTCATAAGTAAACCCAGGTAACCCTCTTGTCCCTCTCACCCTTTCCATTCAGGGCCCATTTGCTGGCAGGAAAAACTGAGGGCCATGCCTGAATTTTGTTAGGGACAAAGGCCCAAGTCCCTATATCCCTGCCCCCTACTTCCTCATCAAGCCTCGAGTCCTTGCTGATGCCTGTGGGCCAGGACCTATGCTGCAGTGGGGGGTGGGGGGTTTCTGTCTCGCAAGACCAGAGCACGATCCACACTCCCCTCAGATAGATGCACAGACTCAGCAATAAACCTTTGCATCAGGCCCCAGCTGTCCTTTCTTGTGGGGAAGGGAAGAGCATTAATTATCACGAGTTATGGGCACTTATTAAGTGTCCAGTGTTGGGCTGGACATGAATGGGAAGATCATCCCTTCCAGGGAGAAGCACCTGGCCGGACGTGGCAGGAGCACTCTTGGGGGCATGGGACTAACCTGTGCCTCTTGAGAGGGGCTGAAGGAAAAAGGAGCCCTGGGAAATGTTCACAGGAACATTCTTGGATCAAGAAGTTCTGGGGTAGAAGCTTATTCTGGCAGGGAGAGTAGGGTGTATAAGGCCCAGAAAGAGGGGCTTGGGGGCCATAGTTCAATAGGGCAGGAATAGGCAAAGGGGACACGGGGTGGGGAGACAATAGGCAGGTGCCAAGTGCCAGCCTGAGGGCCTAGGCTTCCTCCAGAAGATGATGGGTCTTGGAAGCCCTTGAAGCTAGGACATAATAGCAGGGCTGGGATTGGGGTGAGGCAAAAGAGGCACTCACCTTTGGGTGCAAAATTTAAGGTGGTGCCAAAAAGTTCAGTGATCAAGATAAGTAATATTTTGATGCAATATGTTTTAAATTCAAAATCACAGCAAAAAAAAAAAAACCCTCATGATAAACAAAATATCAAAATTTTAAATAAAGACAAGACTCAAGAGACCTCTGCCGAGCCATATTGGAACCTGAAGCAAAAGGAAAATGTCCACTCCTATGTATGTTTTTGTGTGTTTTTAATGGTAAAATTTTTATGGAACATTAAAATAGTTGAAAAAAATTGAAAGTAGGTACATTAAAACTCCACATTATTTTAAGCTTAACTATTTTATCTATATCTAAGACAATTTATAATCTTATTTTCCTGGATTTAATGGAAATAAATCATCAATAATATTTTACAACTCTATTTCTGGAAAAAATAATCATTAAAATTTTTCGGGAAAGCAGGTATGTAGGGACACACATTTTTCCTGGAGGTCAGTATGAGAGGACGTGGGGAGGACAGCAGTGGGGCTGGAGGATCTGTGAGGAAGAGACATGTCCTCGTCACCCCACAGGGCCAGGATCTGCAGATGGGGCTCAGCCACAATGGTCTGGATCTGTGGTATTTGACCAAGTGCATGTGATGCCCCCAGCAAGCTGGTGGGACTGCAGGAGTGTTGAATGGACTGAGTTTTCCAGACCTGTGGCCACCTGGGGGAGGAGATGTCCAGGAGGCAGACATACCTGGGGCTGGGCAGAAGATGTGGGTGGCATCTTCAATGTCCAGGTGGAGGATGTTGGGATCCGGAAGTGAGCTGGGGACAGGGGAAGTGAGGGTGCCTAGGCCTGAGCACAGGGTGGTGGTGGGGGGGGACACTGGATGGATTAAGGAGTTCAGCCACGCTGGTGCTGTTTGGAAGTTTGAGAGGAGGATGGGGCTTGGGCCAGTGGTTTACGGCCCTCACTGGGTGGTCTTAGGCCTGGATGAACCCTGGCTGCTCATTTGCACTAAGGACCCTTTGACTGAGCAGTTTACTGGAGTGAGGTGGGGCAGGGGAGTAACCCTGGGATTTAGTGGGGAGAGGCAAGGGAGAAGACAGGAGGCTTTGAGGAGCTGGAAGTGGAAGTGGTAGGCTTGGGAGGGAAGAAGCTGTCAGGAGAGGTGGGCTAATGGGGTCTTCCACATAGTCACCTTGTCTTGGAAGAAAAACAACGAGCTCCCAGCCTTTTTGGGCAAGGGGCAGAGAGAAGCCCAAACACCAGGCAGGGGCTGGACCCCACCTTCTAGGGGGTCCCCTCCACATGTAACTCTGACCCCAGGGTCTGGGATTCAGGACTGGCATTCCTGGATCCCATGGACTGGGGACACTGCCTGGCCTCAAGTTGCCCTGCCCATGGCCACAAGTATGCTGGGGGAGGGGGAGCTGAGTCTCTCAGCTCAAAGCCTCCTCGGCCCCACTCACCACACCAGTATAATTACACCTTACAGAGCAGGATCAATGGGAGCCCATGCCTGATTCACAGTTGAGGGCAGAGGATCAGAGCTGGCCCAAAGCCAGCACAGTGGCCACTCCCTAGTCTTGTAGGTAGGGGCCATTTACCCTGGGCTCCTTCAGTCATCACCATCCCTGCCTGACCTGCAACCTCAAGGTGCCCCTGAGGGCCTTCACGGTCTTCAACTCTGGCTCTGGCGGGACTAACCTGGCCCGTCCACTGACCAGAGATTAGACAAGCCTAGTGCACGGTTAATGCCGCTGACGTCAGGGCCTGGTCGGGTGGCCATGGGGGCTTGGGCCCTCCCCACAAGCAGTAGCATAGTCCATGTGACCTGGGCTCATTAAGCCGCTTCAGTGGCCAGAGAAGCTGGGGGCCAGATCTCAAGGGAGAGGGGGAGGGTACGGCAGGACTGTGGGAGCAGGCCTCAGCCAAGAGGTCATCGGCTCTGAGGACCCAGGCCGGGGGAAGGCTAGACAGGACTGTCTGCCTATGGGTCCCTCTGTATTACACCAACTAAACCCCTGCTTGTGCCCAAAGAGGAGCCTCCCAGACACCAAACTGGGCAGGGCATAGTGAGGAGCTATGGGTGTGGGCCCTCAATCCTGGGTTGTGGAGGTGAGAACCATCCTCTCCTATGAGGCCTTGAAGCCCCCCACATGACTCCAGGCCAAGTGTCCTGCCCCTGTACACAACCCTCCACCCATTGGTGCTAATCCCACACTCATACTTGCATTTCTCTGTAGCCAGGCTGTTTCCTCCATCCAGATGCCCTTTCTCTTCCCCACCCTGGCATGTGCCCTTCCTCTTGGCAGAGCCAAGCCCACGGGTTGCTTCTCCATCAGACTTTTCCTGATTCATGCCCTCCAACCTGGCTGGAGCTTTCCTGTCTAGACAACCCAGAGAGGGCACTTAGAGACATTGAGGCTGTGTGATAGGATGGCAAGAGTGGCGACATTAAGTACAGAAAGAGCTGGCCAGGGTATTCAGAGGCCTTCTCCTCCTCCTTCTTTTTGATGTTTATCCATTTACTTTTGAGAAAGAGAGAAAGAGAGAGCTCAAGTGGAGGAGGGAGAGAGAGGGAGACACAGAATCCGAAGCAGGCTCCAGGCTCTGAGCTGTCAGCACAGAGCCCGACGCGGGGCTCGAACTCACGAACCTTGAGATTATGACCTGAGTCGAAGTCGGACACTTAACCAATTGAGCCACCCAGGCGCCCCTCAGAGACCATCTTCTATTTGGGTGTTGAAGGAGAAGTAAGAGACTGCTGAGAAGGAGGGACAGGGTCAGGAACTAGGAGGGCAGAGGGCCAGGGAGGGGAAGGCTGGTGTGTTCTCAGAACAACAGGAACACATGTGGCCAGCCATGTGCTTTGGGGGTGGGGGGGTGGGGGGGCGTGGCAACTGGGACAAGGATCATGTTGGGAGGATGTCAGGGAGGCCAGCTGGGTGTGTGAGGGAGGACTCTGCACAGTATCTGAGGAGTCAGTGGGTACAGATGCTGGGCTCTGGGGAGGACTGGGTTGGAGGTGAATACAGGCCTCATTCTTGGAGAGGGGTCTTGAAGCACCGTGTGAATGATGCGTCAGGGGAGGTGGTGACATGGTGAGAGGAGGCAACCTGGCTGGAGGCTGAGAGGACATGATTGAAGAGGGAGGAGGAGAGCAAAGGGCTGCCAGTACCCTGGAAGGAGAGTCTGAGCCATCCTGGGACCCTAAGTTCTGTTTCATGTGTCTGGCAGTCTCTTGGGCCTGTGTCTCAGTTTCTGGAGATGGGGGAGTAGATGTGGGGGCTGGGCTGAGAGCTGAGCTAAAGCTCCCCTCGACCCTCCACTCCAGGTGGCTGCCCCCCCCCACACTGTACTTCACGGATGGACATTCCCTCCAATCTCTGGGAGAAGGCACCCCGGCAGCTCTCAGAGTCCCATCCTGGCTTCCAGCTGTCCTGTCACCACAGGCTGGGCTGGGAGACTCGGCAGGTGGCGGGAAAGGCCTCAGGGCTGTGTTTGCCCTGGCTGGGGCCCAGACCTAGCATCAACAAACAGGCAGCCCCTCCCCCGTCCTGGCCACAACTAGTCTGGTCCAGGGACCCCACATCATGCTGCCTTCGGGCCACCCACAGCAGCTCAGCCCAGCCGGCCCCTGCTCCCTCCAGTCAGGATAGAGGACCCCAACACCCACATGCTGGGTGACCTTGATGCCAGGCCTGGCCCCTCAGGAACTACCAATGGGAGCACTCAGCCCTTTGCAAATGACTTCTGTGAGCATCCAGGATGTATGTGGCCTGAAGGTGGGGGAGGCAGACCCTGGTCAGTACCTCTCCTACTGACTGTCCAATGGGCAGTCCTCAAGCCCCTTTGGAGGATGAGAGACTTAGGGTCCCTCATGACAAGGTGAGCTCTCATCTGGGAATTACACCAGCCCCAGATCGGGAGGGAAAACCAGTGCCTTCTTATTTTTCAGCCATCAGAAGTGCAGGGGCTTGGATGCTCTGAGGGATTGCCACCATCCCGGTGCCTTTCCCTTTAGTCCTCCCAGCTCCCTGGCACTCCCAGCCAAAGCTGAATCCCCTGCCCTTAACTCACATCTTCCCCTTCATTCACTCCTCTCAGGCCAGAGCCATTTCCCTGTAACACAGAGGGAAACTGAGATAGGCTAGGGCTTGGCTGTGATGGTGCTGTGAGTCAGTAGGAAGAGAATCCAGGAGTCCTGCCTGACTCCCAGCCCAGGACAGGGGAGAGGTTAGGCCTGTCCCCTGAGGGCATTCCCCCCTACCAGGAGGGGGGCAGACATGACACAGAGACGTCCAGCTTGGCTAAGAACAGCAGAGGCCATGGGATTAATCGGATCAGAGCCAGTGGCTGAGAAGCAAGGGACACAGCTGTTCTGGGAACCCCCCCCCCAGCTCACCCCCAAGGTCAGGCCTCTCCCAGCTCCCTGCTGGGTAGGCCTGGGGGCCCTTAACACCTACCACCCTGAGCACCAAGGTCTTGGGTGGGAAGCAGGCAGGGGTGGGATAGGAGCCCCTAGCCAATAACAGCACGCCCTAAAACCCCTCCTCCCAGGGCACTGAGTCCCAGGCCCTACTTCCCACGGGCAGACATAGCTGTCAGTTATTCCTTAGAAATACGGAAATGGGAGGCATGGCCAAGGGAGAGCCCAACAAGGCGAAGCGCAAGCCCAGCGTTGCTCCCCTCCTGTCCTCACTGACCCTACCCCTGTCTGTTCCAGTCTCAATCTCTTCTGAATATCTGGGATGAAGACAGAAGAATTGATGCAGGAAAAGCCCCCGTCCTCACCCCATCCCACCTCTGCTTGGAAGAGTGAGGCAAGCAGAAAAGACATTTTGTGTCTGGCTGATGTCTGAAAGTTCCCCACTGAAAGCACCCTTCACCGAGGTTAAGCACTGCTCTGTTCGCTTCTGGCCTCCGGAAGGTGAGAGGAGAGCATTTCAAGGGTTAAGGGAACACTCGGAGACCTCAGAGAGAATCTGCTCTAGACTGAAGCGTTCCGCCCGCAGGACTCAACTGAGCCCCTCCAGGAGCCGCTGCTCTCCTACCTAGGGGCTCTTTAGCGTTCGGGCTGCCCCTTTGCTCCTGGCGGGCCGGGGCCCCCGCCTCTCCCCAGGCCAGCCCCTCCTCCTGCCCGCCGCCTGGGATTGGCGGGCCGGGGGCGGGCCAGGGGCGGGGCCGGGCGCCCTTCATCCCCCGTCGCTGTGCTCAGCCGGGAGCAGAGCGGACAGCGCCAGCCTGAGCGGAGCACCGTGCGTCCCCACCCGCCGGGCCAGGTACCGCTGGGAGCGCCGACCCCCAGTCCAGGGCACCGGGCGGGCAGAGCTCTACTGTGTACCCTCCCGTCCGTAGCTGGGCTCTGGGCAGCGCCTGTTACCCGTCCCGTCCCGGGCAGACACCCCAGCCTCCCGCGAGCCAGAACCCCGCGCGCTCTGGGCTCAGGTCCGGGGACTCGCCAATCAGGGGTCAGTTCTGAGCTTGAACTGGTATCCTGGGAAAGGCATTTCGCCGCCTCAGGGCCTGTCGGCAGGGCCGGGAGGGACAGCAGGAGGTCAGCAGCACTCGGGGCTGGGGCCACAGGACGCCTTGTTGGGGGCTCGGGCGGTGAGCGATGGGCTTCCCGAGGCAGGGCCCACGGGGACTAGCTAGAGAGGGTCCCGGAGGGGAGCCTAAAAGGGCCTGGGAGCGGGCTCTGGAGCGCTGCCCCGACGGGCGCCTGACAGGCAAATCTGCCCGGCTGGCACACCGGGAGTCTGGGTATATTTATCCCGGCTGCGTTGGGCAGGGGCTTGAGGGCAGATCGGGCCAGGCTGCCTGAGGGGCCGTGGGGCACATGTTGGTCCCAGAGTCCGTGCCATTTGCAGCCGGGCCAGCGGGCACGGCAGGAACAGGGCGCGTGTGGCTCCCTGGCCTGAGGGCGGGGCTCTGTGTGCTCTCCTTGCTGCCTCATTCCCCGGTGGGGGTATAAGAGCTGGCGCCGCGCACGCGGGCGGAGGGAAAGGACCAAAACCGGGTTTGCAGGAGCCCGCCCCCGTTCCATTGGCCCCTTCGATTGGCCACAGCGAATGCGTGCGTTTGTTTACACCCGGGGAGGGGGAGGCCAGGGGAGGGGCCTGTGGGAATCCGCCCTCTCCCCCCAGGGCGACCTGAGCGCTGAGCTCAGGTGTAAGCTCTAGGACAAGTCTGAAAGGGACTAAGTCAAAGGTCCTTGCACCTTGCACCCTGCGGGACTCCTCGACCCAGGCCCATCCTTCCTTCAGTCGCCCAGTCCTGTCCTTTCTTCCATGACTTCCTTGGGCCACTGTTCTGGAAGAGGCCTTTGGACCTTCCACCCCTTCCTCTTCAGTAAACAGTTGCATGGGAGTTCAGTTCCTTCAAGAAAGGAAGAAAACTCTTCAGAGCCTCTCAGTCTGGAGCCTAGAAAGCTGAAGAGATCTGGGGACAGTTCCATTTTGAGATGGGGAAGTTCTGCACAACCATGGAAGTCTTCCTGCAGGAAGCACTAGATGTAGGAGGAATCAGGGTGGGTGAGGCCAGGTGTGGCATGTCTCCAAGAGGGCTGGAATGACTGGAATCATTCCATGAGAGTCTCTGACCCTTTGGGGTTGGGGACAGGGGACTGGTTCTCTGGGGAGGGGAGGGGTATATGTCTCAGAACCTCACTCTGCCTGAGCTCATAGAGGCCATGTCCTCACTGGCTTCTCAAAACACTCTTTCTTCAGTACTGGTTCTTTTGGCCCTCATCACAACCTCACCACACACACCCAGTCCAGAGCTCCAGGTGGCCAGACCATGAGAATCAGTTGCTCCTGTCCTGGTGCCTGCTGCCCTAGCAAGTAGCCATGGAACCTTGGGCAAATAGAGAAAATGAGGCACAACAGGTCTCTGGGTAGTGTCGGGGAAGGTTTTTGAGCTAAACTAAGTGTACCCTGAAAGTCCAGGCTGGGTGTGGAAAAAACAGGCACTCATTCTAAGGGGAAAGCATGTTTTAGGGGAGTGGTTGGCTGCAAGGGAGGTACAGTTTGGTATCTGTGTGCACAGAAAGCCTGTGTGGGATGTGTATACTATGCTGTAGTAAGATAGGAGCTCTTCAGGCACATGATCTAGTTCAGACATGACCAGGGTCCAGGGGCCACTTGGAGCTGGGTTGAGATGGGTTGGGGGCTTGCCAAGGGCCTTGAACCCATTCTATTCCTTTTACAACATTTACTGAGCACCTACTATGTGCCCTGCAAACATTCAGTCTGGTGAGTGGAGGGCTGGCCTTTGACTCTGGATAAGAAGACAGATGCGGTAGTGGGGGGGTGGGGAGGACTCTAGAAGACCAGGCGGGGCTTCTGGGGGCCAAAGGGAAGGACCAGCTGCTGGGGCAGGAGGGGCTTTCCGGTCAGCGGCCTGGGGTGGCTTGGTTTTGAATTTCCGCTCTGCGGGCCACGTCCTGTACACAGCCTCTCAGCCGGCACGTCTGCACATGTGCATGACTGCTGAGAATGGGGGTCACCATCACCTCTGTGTATCTTTTCCATTGTGTGGGTAGACAGTGCTGGACTGGGGAGTGGTGAGCTTTCCAGCTGGGCCTGGACCTGCAGCCCTAGTGGGCTCAGACCCACTGTCTGGATGTCCCTGCACCTAGCTAACGGAGGCATAACCTGCTCTTGTAGGAACCTGCAGATGCTGGGCAGCCTTCTTGTGGGGTCCTCCAGGGTTCTGCCTGGCCATTCCTGAAGTGCCCACTGGGCCTGCAGCTCACTCGCCTGGGCCTCTGGGTCCCTCTTCCCTCTCACTCCTTCTGGGGTCCTCTCTGTCTTTCGTTGGCTGTCTCCCTGTCTCTCTGTCTCTTTTTCCATTTAGCTATCTCTGGCTGGTTGGCCATCGCTGTCTCTCAGCTCTCTGGTTGTCTGTCTCTCTCTGTCTCCCTGTCTGAATGTGTATCCACCTTCCTCTGTGTGTGTTTTCCTGTTGGTGTACCTTTATATCCATCTGCATTTCTCTATCTCCCTGTGCCTCTCTGTCTCTTTTTCTGTCCAGATCAGTATTCATGCACTGCATGTATGTGTTTTCTGCCCTTCCTCTTTCCTTGTCCCTCTCTTCCCTCCCTCTGCCACTCTGCTTCTGCCTGACATTGAATGGTGCCTCTCCTCCAGGCCAACCTTGCCTTTAGCCCCTCCCCCCTTCCACTGGGGTCTCCAATGAGTCCTGAGCTGCCCCAGGCCCCTGCTCCAGCTTTCCTTGGGGCCAGAAGTCCGGCTGTCCAAATATTTGGCCGCCTCCAGGGGATTCCAGGTCAGCAGGGAGGAGGATGGGCTGGCTGGCTCGGGGTCTCCCCTGCCCCTGGGGGGGCCACAGGCACGTGATGTCCTGTCCTTTGCCTTGGCTGGGCCTCCAGCTGCACGTCCCTCTCAGCGGGCTGGCAATGGGGGGAGGGGGCTGCTGCTGGCTCTGGCCCAGTCTTGACCAAGAGGTTCCAGCTGCAGCCTCCACTGGGGGAGCAAGGAGGGTCCTGGGCGGGGTGGGAGGGGAGGCCTAGGGGTCTGGGGCAAGGTCCAACTCCAAGCATCTGTTGGGTGTCTAGCAAATGTACCCTGTCACAGGAAAGTCCAACTTCCGGCCCCAGCTGGGCCCCTCAGATCCTCCTAGACACTTCCGGATGCCCAGAACACAGAAGCACAGACCCCACACACCAGGGCCAAGGAGCTAAACTATGAGCGATCGGTGTTGCCAACACATCAATGTTCTGGGCCATCTTCCTTTCCTTGGATGTGCCCTCTCCTCCATACCACCCCCCTCAGTACCAGCCAGGTGTTGACCTTGCAGTGGCCATTTGCCCAGTGTTGTTGACGATGAAGGAGTAGTGGAAGGGGTACTGGATCTACAGAGGTCAAAATCTGGAGTTGTGCGTCTGGAGGAAGGGCTGGGGGTGCACAGAGCTGTAGTATTCTCCTCTGTTCAGAACACCCTTCCATATGCCCTAGCCCTAGCCCCCTGACCTCAGCAATCATCTCCTCACCAATCCCTGGGGCTGTGCCTTGAGAACATATAGTTCAGACATGTCCATTGAATCTAGTTTCCTTGTTGACTGACAGCTTGTCCTAAGATGATGTTCTCCTTCTGAAGCCTGGAGAAGAAGGTGGGCAGGGAGTGCCAAGATAGGAGGGGCACCTTGTCTCAGCCAGGAGGGGACTAAGGATGGCTGAGCTGGAACTGAGAGCAGCCTTCATCCCTGAGCCTCCAGGGATAACCACAACAGACCCTCAGGCCAGACCAGCTGCCTCTCCCCTGAGATCTGGGCTGAGGCTAGGACTTCCCATGCATCAGAAGCCTGGGGACCATGGCAACAAGTTCTATGGGGTCTGTGCCTCGATCAGCACAGACGGCCAGGAAGGACTGAGGGAAGAACAGTGTGGATGCCTCCCTGTAGCCAGCCTGCCACTGCAGACCCATTTATGTCCCTGAGCATTAGGGAGGAAAGCAGGGCTCAAGTCCCTGGTGGTTCCAAGGACCTCAATCCTGGGACAGAGAGGTATGTGTCCTACAGCAGCTGATGCAAGCAGTGGGCCTGTGGTGGCCTGGATTCCTGGACCTCGAAATCTTTAATTAGCCAAACTCAACACCTGCCAAGGTGTGCCTGACAAGTTCTCACCCTGTGATGCCCGCGTGGGCGAGCGTTACCTACTGCACTATCCCTGTGGCTCCTGGCCTCTCCTAGCCCTTATCTCCCAGCAGAGCAAACAGGGCCCAGGGCAGTGGCCCAGGCCATCGATTTCCTGCCCAAGTCCATTCTGCACCCATGACCGATGCTATTCTGATGATCTGCCCAAGGTCGCAGTGACAGCCCCACACTAGAACCTGACCCCTCTCTGGAAGCCCATGGCATGGTCTGGGACAAAGGCCTTGGAGAGGATCCTCACTCTGTCCCCAGCTTTGCCAAACTTCTGGGGACCTCTGCAGGGCAGGAGGACACTGAGGTCCTGAGTGGGGAATACTCTACCCGTGGTCACACAGTAAGGCAGGGCCAGGCCAGGACTCAGACTCAGAATGTCCACTGTGGACTTTCTCAACAGTGGGTCAGATTCTGCTGGCAGATTTCCCTGAGTCCACCCTGACTCCCTGATACAAAGGAGCCTGGGAGGTGGTAGGCCTGAGGGATGGGAGCTGTCAGAAATGGGCTGCCAGCCTCAGGGAATGGCTGAGAGTCCACATGCCAGGCTAGCACTCCACTCTGGCTGCTTAGCCCTTAGCCCTGCCCTACACTGAAGTACAGACTAATTGACCTGGCCTTCAAGGCTTTGTCAGGTTTGTCTATAGCCATGGAACCTTCATTCTGCCTCATACCACACCTTAGAGCCTTTGCCCATGCTGTGCCCTCTGCTTAAGGCATTCTTTGCTATTCCACACTTTTGGGACTCCTGGAATTTCAGAAATGGCTCCATCACCTCCTCTGCCAGGAAGCCTTCCTTGATGCCTCTCTCCCCCCTTTTTTGAGTCCCAGCACTATGTGGCTCATATTTAGTTGTTGCAGGAACTATAAGGTGGGGGCTATGTTTGGGGATTTTGTCCCTTCTAGACCAGAAGCCATTTAGGGAAGGATATTCCATGTCCTCTCTGGGACCTCAAACCAGCCCAAGATCCAGCAATGACTGGTTGTGAGTATCAGACAGGCTGTGAAGGTCTAGGTGTAGGTCCTGCTGGGGGGATGGGGAACCTGGAGACAGAAACTCGGGCACTTTGGCCATGACCATGCCATGGGCTGTGGTCTCCCTGGAGGTAGTGCTGGCTGCTAGGGAAGGATATTAAGGCAGAGAAGGGTGCTTTGTCCAAGCTGCCAACTCAGCACACTCTGAGGGCCTGTCCCAGCCTGCCCAGGGTGGGAGGCCCGAAAAGGGCAACCCTAGCTGAGAGCCAGGGGGTACTCTGGAGTGACTCTGGAGATGAGGTGCTGGCATCTCCACATCCAGCTGGGATCCTTGGAGAGGTGCTGATAGTGAGGCTTAGGGCAGAGACTCATCCAGGGGAAGAGGGCACGAGAGATGTTCACATTGTCGTGGACCTGAATGGACAGGGCTGGAGGTGAGATGGGTTCAGATGCCAGCATCAGAAGAAAGAGAGGCAGGCCGAGGGGGCCCGAGGGTTCCAAGTGTGGAGTCTCCAGGACCGAGGTTCCTGGGATCTGAACTCTGGTCTGGGGCTGCCTGGGGCAATGGTGGGCTGGTCATCTAGTCAGTTCTGTGTGGCTGCTGCCTCCAGGACACTGGGGCCTGAGGCCTGAACCCAGCCTTCTGTCCCCACACATAGCCCCAAGTGCTAAGAACCCTGGTGTTCTGGGTTCTAAGCACACCTGAGACCATCAGGATCCGGAGTGGGGATGGGGGGTTCAGGGCGGGATTCAGGATTCCCAAGCAGAGGGCTTGTCATGGCACCAAGCCTAGGCTCCGATAGGGACACCTGGCTGGCTCAGTCAGTAGAGCAGGTCACTCTTGATCTCAGAGTTGTATGTTTGAGCCCCATGTTGAGTGTAGTGATTACTTAAAATTAAAATCTTAAAAAAACAAAACAAAAAACAGGCTAGGCTGTGGCTGACCTGCATGGCAGTGCTGCCCTGTCCCTGATCTCGACTAGGGTCTTAGCTCTCCTTCTGGCCTCTCTGGCCTTCGGGATGTCCTTATAGATCCTGGGGCACTGTGCCAGGTACCTTCTGGGCATGGGGTAGGTGGCTTCCAGCCCCAGTGATGGGTGGGGGGCAAGGGTGGGGGGGAGCTGGCTCCTTAGAGGCCCAGCAGAGCCATGCCCTGAGGACAGGGAAGGGAGGACTGATCCAGTGGCCTAGACTCCTCTACAGCTGCCTAGGACCCTGAGTTCCTGGCCTGGGGTTCTAGGAAATGGAGAATCTGCTCCAATGGTCCACTACTGGAGGGTGGTCACCTAAGGGGTAGGGGTATTCCCCTAGCAGGGGAAGAGAGGCTTGAAGGAGAACATGGCCCTGAGGTCATGGCTGTGTGGAGAGTGAGGCCTATGTGGCTCAGAGAATTCGGCCCTGGGACGCTCGTTTCCTGGATGGCCCCCTGAGGGCCCTTTGCAGCCAGGCGGGCAGGGCCCAGGTGTCCAGCCACCCAGCACCGCCTCAGGCCTCCTGGCTCCGGGGGGGTAGCCTTTGCGCCTGCCGTTCCCAGCGCCAGCTCTCAGACCACAGAAGGCCCTTTGTTCTGGCTGCCAGCAGTGCCCGCCGGGCGGCTGGGAACAGGGCCCACAGCCCTCACCCTCTCCCAAGGCCTCCAGCCGTCGGGCAGTGCCATTCTAGGTTGGCTAGGAGGCCCCTGGCACACAGGGCCGGCACAGGAAACCGTCTCCCGGTGTTAATGTCAGGGAGGGGGTGTCAATCCAGGGCCCACCACCAGCGCGGGGTCTGGATTCCTGGGACTCAGCATCCTGGGGTCCAGGCACCACTGGACTCTGAACTCAGGTCATCCAGCTGATCCTCACTTTGCAGATGGAGAAACTGAGGTCCCAAGGGCTTGCCTGGACTGGTATGTGAGTGGTGGGGGGAGTGCTACGTACTGGCCAAGGTGTCCCATCAGGATGTCTTGGAGAACTCAGGTATCTGAGCTCTACTCCCCCAAAAGGTCCCGGGGAGGCAGCAGGCACAGCTGCATGTGCACATAAATCCTGAGTGAGCTTCTGGGAGGTGTGATGGGCTGTAGACTCCCCATGGGAGGCTGGGCCATGGGTCCTGGGAGAAGGGATAACCAGAGGGACCATTGCTCTGCAGACCTTTGACTTGTGTTGGTGTGAGAGTCAGTGCTCCGGGTGGCAGACCCTGACCATGGAGGCACCTCTGCAGACGGAAATGGTGGAGCTGGTGCCCAACGGCAAACACTCAGAGGGGCTGCTCCCAGTCACCACCCCCACGGCTGTCAACCAGAGGTGAGCAGAGGGACCCAGTCGTGGTCAGGGCAGGGCAGGATGCAGAGCAAGGGCCGGAGCTGAGCTGACTGCTCTGGCCTGTGCCTACAGGGTCGAAGGCCCCAGACGGAGCTGTGTTGAAGGCGAGGGCTTCCTACAGAAAAACCCCAGCAAGGAGCCACACTTCACAGACGTGAGCCGGGGGGCACAGTGGGGTGGGGGGCTTGGGAGATTTCATGCAGTAACAAAGAGCTCTGGGGCAGCGACAGGGGGTTAAGGGACAGTGAGGGGGAATATTGGGATACCCTCCATGCGTCGCTGTCTCTTCCCCCCGCCCCCATCTCACTCTGGTGCCTGCAGTTTGTGGGGAAGACTTCATTTGGGATGTCAGTGTTCAACCTCAGCAACGCCATCATGGGCAGTGGCATCCTGGGACTCGCCTATGCCATGGCCAACACGGGCATCGTCCTTTTCCTGTGAGTGCCCTCAGTGAACCTTCTAAAGACAGGAGCTCTAAACAGTCCACCAACCATGACCTCCCAGGACCCAGGCTGTGGGTGGGCTCAACCCAAACCATGGCTAAAAAAACCAGCCATGGCCAGACAAATATCCCTCATTTCCTGGTAAACCCACTGAGATTATGACACAGGCAAGCCTAACAGACCTGAATCTATACTTCTACCACCGTTTACACATGATGAACGAAGCCCCATGGCCAGGCCTTGTGTGGACACACATGTCCTTACTTGGGAGCTCTGCCCTGCAGTCTAAATGGAAAGCATGTTTGTTCCAAGAACTCAAGGAGGTAGTGCTCAGAGGGCCCCTTCTAGGTCATGGCTTACCCTGGGTCAAACTGAGCGGTGTTCGCCCCTGCCGGGGCCAGTTGAGCTTGCATCCACACCTGTTGGGGGCTCCAGACACCTGGGTCACAGACCCACACGCCCAGGCCTCCCAGAGCTCACCACCCCTGCCAGCCAGCGAAGCCCTCAGTGGCTCCTTTTCGCCCATCTTCCCCAGGTTCCTGTTGACAGCCGTCGCCCTGCTCTCCAGCTACTCCATCCACCTGCTACTCAAGTCCTCAGGGATCGTGGGTGAGCCCCCAACCCAGCCTGGAGCAGGGGAGGGCTGGGCTGGGGAGAGCACTCCTGACTATTTTGACTCCTGTCCCCACAGGTATCCGTGCCTATGAGCAGCTAGGCTACCGTGCCTTTGGGACCCCAGGAAAGCTGGCAGCGGCCCTGGCCATCACACTGCAGAATATTGGAGGTGGGCCTGGCAGGCAGACCCAGACAGGTGGTGGGCAGGTGGGCGGGCTGAAGACTGGCTGGTTTGGCTGACCCCAGCACCTGCCCGCCTCTCTCCCCCTAGCCATGTCCAGCTACCTGTACATCATCAAGTCCGAGCTGCCTCTTGTCATACAGACCTTCCTGAACCTGGAGGAGCAAACTTCGTGAGCCCCAGGGTGGGGCGGGGCTGGGTGAGGGTAGGAGGGAGGCCTTGGTCTACCCCTCCACATGCACCACTGGCCCTGGGAACCCAGGCTGGGCTAGTGGGAGAGATGAGACAGTGCCTGCAAGTGACTGGTGGAGGGGCAGAGAGCTGCCAGCAGAGCTAACATTCAGTCTACACTCCTTTAGCACCTAGGGGAACCCCCTAGGAGGGCCAGATGGGGCGAGAGGTGGGGTGAGGCTGAGGAACCTGGGCCCCACCTGGGCCAGGACACAGCCTGTGAGAAAAGGAGGACCTGAGAGCTTCGGGCTTAGCTCTAAGCACCTGCTATTCCTGACCAGGGCTTGGGCTTTAGCGCCTGCCGCCCCCTCCCCCCCCTCCTCCCCTCCCCGCCCCCCCCCGCCCAACCAAGAAATTAAGCCCGTGGTGTCCCAGTTGCTCATCATCAGTTTAGCCAGCACTGATGGAATCAACCATGTTTTGTGGGTGGGGACAGAGAAGACAGCCATGCCCTGCCCTTGGCCACACAGCCCAGGCAAGCAGAGGGGGTTTGAAGTTGAGAGCAGCTCTGGGAGGAGGGAAACAGCCAGGATTCTTCCCCCTGGGTCCTGGGTGCCTTTCCCAAGGAGTTGGCCTTTGGGCTTCCCTGGGAAGGAGGGTCTCCTTCCTTATCCCTTGAGTTCTCTGCGCCATTGGGGGGGGGGGGGGGGCGCAGGATGGTGCAGGATGCAGATGCCAGGAGGGACCACAAGGGGCACAGGATGTTGGAAAGTCCCTGACACCCCCATGGAAAATGCTCCACCTCCCCAGAGCCAGGGTCTTTCATCCCACCCACCTCCTTGGGCCCCTTGGGGCCACCCCCTGGGGAAGCTGGACCCAGACCTGTGTGTCTTGAGAAAAACAGCAGCAGTGACTATAGCCCTAATTGCTACCAAGCAGGAGCTGAGCTCCTTAGTTCTCCCCTCGCCTAGGCCAGTGCTGAGAGAATGTCCATTTTGCAGACTCCGAGCTATGAACAAGTATTTTTCAGGTGGCCCCGATTAGGTATGGAGGCAGACGGCCTCACCCAAGGCTGAGTGGACTCTGATGTTGGCTCCCCACTCCTATTCCTGCAGGGACTGGTACATGAATGGGAACTACCTGGTGATCCTTGTTTCTGTCATCGTCATTCTGCCCCTGGCACTGATGCGGCAGCTTGGTGAGCGTGGCAGGGCTAGGGCCTTGGAGGGGAATGTTGGAGAAATGCCTGGGAAGGGACCCCAGTCTCACGGCCCTTCCCCCACGTTGCAGGCTACCTGGGTTACTCCAGCGGCTTCTCTCTCAGCTGCATGGTGTTCTTCCTAATTGCAGTGAGTCACTTTCCGTGCTGGTGGAGTGAGGGGACAAGTCTCTTGGGGGGCTCCTCTGTCAGGGGCAGGGGGCAGGTCTTTCTGGGAAGCCTGGGTCAGAAGGCAGCTCCTTCTGTCCTGATCTAGATGTGTTTTCATAGTGACTCCCAGGCAAGCCTTGTCTGGCCCTGATACCCCCATCTTCTCTGCAACTCAGGTCATCTACAAAAAGTTCCATGTGCCCTGCCCTCTGCCTCTCAACCTCGCCAACATCACGGGCAATGTCAGCCTCATGGAGGTCACCAAGGAGGAGGCTCAGCTGCAGGCTGAAACAGAGGCTGCAGCCTTCTGCACCCCGAGTTACTTCACACTCAACTCACAGGTTCCAACAGGCCAGGGCAGGGGCTATGGGCCGGGTGAGAGTGAAGGGCTGCCCTGACGCAGTCACCATGTCTATCTAGACAGCATATACCATCCCCATCATGGCCTTCGCCTTCGTCTGCCATCCCGAGGTGCTGCCCATCTATACGGAGCTCAAGGAGTAGGTGTCTATGGTTGCAAGGGGGGTGGCTGCCTTAAACTGGTTTGGGGAGAAGGAATGTGGTCCTGATAGGGTGGGGGCAGGGCGGGGTGGGGAGTGACAGGAGCCAAGTCACTTTATCAAAGATCTCCATGGCTTCCATGAGGGGCGACTGGGGGCAAGGAGGACACGTCCTCAGCTGCCAAATGGTGAGGGTGTGGTGCCAGAGAGGCCCCAGGGCATACGGGGATCTCCGGTGTGGCCCAGCTTGGCACCCATCCCCTCCCCTGCTTCCCCAAAGCCCCTCCAAGAGGAAGATGCAGCACATCTCCAACCTGTCCATCGCCGTCATGTATGTCATGTACTTCCTGGCTGCCCTCTTCGGCTACCTCACCTTCTACGGTATGGCTGGACCGTGGGGGCAGAGGCAGAGGCCAGGCTGGGGGGCAAGGGGCTGGCCAGTGGCCATGGCACCCTGCATACTGGAGGTGCTAACTAGGTGCGTGATGCCTAACTGTGCCCTACAGCTGTGGAGGTGAGTCTGTTGCCACTTCCCACAGTGTCAGGGTCAACCCAGGCTCAGAGCCCGTCCCCCTCCCTGGGCCACCTGCTGACCATCCTCCCTGCCTGCCACAGACGGGGTGGAGTCGGAGCTACTGCACACCTACAGCAAGGTGGACCCATTTGACGTGCTGATCCTCTGTGTGCGTGTGGCCGTGCTGACGGCAGTCACACTCACAGTGCCAATCGTTCTGTTTCCGGTGAGCCGGTGGGCAGGTGGACCGATGTAGGGTGGGACTTATGGAGCTGACAGACTGGTGACTCTTCCCACCCCCATCCCCCAGGTGCGCCGTGCCATCCAGCAGATGCTGTTTAAGAACCAGGAGTTCAGCTGGCTGCGGCACATACTCATTGCCATCGGCCTGCTCACTTGTATCAACTTGCTGGTTATCTTCGCTCCCAACATCCTGGGCATCTTCGGGGTCATTGGTGAGGGTCTGGCCCAGCTGTGTATAGAGGCAGGACATTGGCCAGAGAATTTCCTATCTAAATCCTGGCAGATTCCTGAGATCATACCCTACCTTTAGTGACAGCTGCTGGCCATGTGCACAACTTGGCTTCCTGTCTGAGATTTTTGTCCTGAAGGCTATTCTAATCCCTTCTGTGGGCTCAAAACCAGAGTCTGTTCCCCCTTGCTGAGGGATGAGGTGGAGCCCGGATGCCAGGGACCTCCACAAAGGGTCTCATTGGGTCTTGTCCCCATTTCACATATGAGGAAACTGAAGTCCGTAGTGATTAAGGGAGTAGCAGAGCCATACGGCTGGTAAGTGGGGGGCCTTGATTTAGCTCTAGGATCATGGAACTATAGGTTCAGTGCTCTGTCCACTGTCTCATCCCAGTTGTGGCTCTAAGGTAGAAAATCAGACAATTCTGAGACATCTTTGGAGTGACCCAACTCACAAGACTGACTCCTCAGCCCAACTCTGCAGGGACCAAAACACAGACCTGGGGGCTGATTGTCATGGATATCATAGACATGACTATAGGTTCTCTGTGGCCAAAATCTGACTCAAAATGATTTAAGCAAAGAGGAAGGTATTGGCTTAAATAATGGAAAAGCCTTCAGGAATAGCTATATCTAGGAGCCCGATATCTTCAAGGCTTTGTCTTTATCTTTTGGCTTACCTTTCCTCTTTGCTAGCTTCATTCACTGACAGATTCTTCTACTGCCAACAGTACTAGCTTTCCATCCAGTTGGACAGAGAATGGGGAGCAGGGGGACTGGTGGGCTCTCCGGAATCAGGCAGAGCTCTCAAGTAGAGTCTCAAGATGAGACTTCCCCAGCAAGGAATCTCTGACCTCACTGAAGGGTTCACCCCTGGACCTTAGCCAATAGCTGGATATATCTCATTCTTTGCAGGTGCCACATCTGCCCCATGCCTCATCTTCATCTTCCCCGCCATCTTCTACTTTCGCATCATACCCACCGAGAAGGAACCTGCAAAGTCTACCCCCAAAATCTTGGTGCGAGGATCCGGGAGGTTGGTGGGCTGGTGTGGGGCTGAGGGAGCTGCCCTGACCTCACACCTGACTCTTGACTCCCTGACCCCATAGGCCCTTTGTTTCGCTGTGCTTGGCCTCTTGCTGATGACCATGAGCTTGAGCTTCATCATCATTGATTGGGTGTCAGGGACCGGCCGGCATGGAGGAAGCCACTAGGAAGACCCCCGGCCTGTTCTGTCTACTCGTCCAAGTACCCCTGCCCAGAGTCTTCAGCCCCTGCTCCCATCCAGTGGCCAGTCAGCGGGGAGAAGAAAGACGTGGTTAACACTATGGCATTTGTCCCCTGCCTCACGTCTTCTCTGTGGAAGGTTTTTGTTACAGCCAGGACCAATGCCCTTGGACCACTACCTTGCTGGGCTCCCGGGCTACAGGGGCTTCCGGAGTTGGGAGCAGGGTGGGGCTGTGCCCTTGCTCCCGTCCTGTTGCCTCAGATCCCACTCAGGCCCCTGCCCTCCTTGCACAGATGCAAACACTGAGGTCCAACAGCTGCCTACACAGTCTGTAGGGCACACAGAGTTGGAGCCCAAGCCTGCAGCCATCTCCCTACCTTGCTGCTGGACCTTGGTCTGCACTCTGGGGCCTCACCTCCCTCAAAGCACTTGCCTTCCCCCACTTCTGTCCCGGAGGCCCCTTTCAGTCACTTGGACTCAAGCGCTTGGATACTCTCGTCTCCTTCTCCCATCCCCACCACCAGAAGCAGACCACCCCCCATACCTGAAGCCATCAGGTTCTTTTAAATGTGAGGCTGGTGTGGGCACCCCCAAGGACCTGCCCCTTCACCAGTCCTGGGGAGGCTGGGACTCCCCCCACCCCAAGTCTGGGCCATAGCTCACATTCCATTTCTGGGAGAAGAAAGAGGCTGGGGCCCAGAGCGTCTCTGCCCCTGGGAGCCAAAGACCCCAGGGGCTGATCCGGGGTAGGAGTGGAGAGGCTGTCAGCTCCCTTTTATAAATATTATACATAATACCAGCTATGTTGTGTATTCTTGTTCCCCATGGTCCCTGAGCTCCTGGCAAGTGGGTAGAAGTCGGGATATGGATGGAAACGGGAGCCTCTCCTGCCCCCTTCCCTGGGATGAGGGTGAGGATAGGGCCCCTTCCAAACCAGCCAGTGGCATGCTCAGGCCCAGCTCTGGACCTGGGCCAGGCTCAGCACAGACCTGCTTTCTCACGGGGTGAGGTGGGGAGGAATTAATGAGGCCCCAGGAAATGGGACAGAGAGAGGCTCCGGAAGGAGGCAACGTGAGGTGCATCCCCAGTAGCTCCAGGGAGGGTCTGAGCAAGGGGGCAGCTGAGCCCTGCAGAAACCCTGCTGAAGGGCCCCCTGCCCTCCCTGGCTGCCATGTCAATCCTCTGCTAATGCCTTGAGTCTGAGGACAAAAATCCAGGAATTCTGTGAGTTGTCAGGCTGATCTTCTATTAATGGTAAAACCCACTGTGAATAAAGGTGGGTTAATGAGTTCCCGTGTTTGGAGACCTGAGTTTTGAGTAGGGGGTCCAAGGCAGGGCAGGACTGGCCAAAAGATGCAGGGTAGTCCCAAGTGCCCTGGCCCCGATGAAACTAGGAAGCTGCTCATTTCCTGGGGCAGGCCTCAACCAGCTGGTACCCAGCAAGACGGAGCCGCCTGGGCCTTGGCACCAAACCCTCATTAGGAGAGACCCTGCACCCGGCTAGGCCGCCAGGGAAAGGGCAACAGGAAAAATCCAGTTTGAACTGGCGAGGCAGCTGCCAGCTTGGGAAACCCCTCAAGAAAGAATTTCCTCAAGCTGGTGGCTGGTAGGCCCATGGCTGTGCCAACTGATCAGAGGGGGGCTTCCTGAGTCTAGTTCCCTTCAGCCCCAGGCGCCTGACTCCAGCCTGGGGACTTACCCAGGAGCCCTGCAGCCCCAGAAAAGAGCCGGACACTGGCCGAGAGGTGGCTGCAGCCCAGAGTGTCCTGATGTGAGGGGCTGCCCTCTGGGGGTCTCTGGCTTCCTCCTCATCAGATTAGGTCATAGCCCTGCATGGAGCCTTTGGCTCCTAGAGAGTGGGAGGCAGTGGAGGACAGGGTCCATCCTGCTGAGAGACCTTGGGGGTCTTTTCTCATACTCTGTCCAAAGACGGCTGCAGGTCAGAGCAGCAGCAAGACTGCCTGGATTCCCTAAAAACCCCAGGCCTGGCTTTAGACCTCTCAGACCAAGAGGATGTGTTGACAGTAGGTCCACCTGCTTCACACACACACACACACACACACACACACTCACGCATGTGCGCGCGCACACACACACGGGGTGGAGGAAGGACTCTGGCCCCCAAGAGGTCTTCTCTGCCTGCTCAGCAAGGTCTCCTCTAACATGGACCATGAGCAGCATTCTCTAGGGGGGAAGGGGCAGGCAATGTGGCCGCTAGACTATACCAAGTGTCCACATGACTGTTTGAAAATGAATATCTCTTGTTCCTGGCTGTCAAGGTCCAGTCACTCAGCCTCCATAAGGATGGGTCTGCAGGCCCTCGGTCATAGTCATTTTTGTATGTTTTGAAGAATTTCCTAGGTCTTTTTTTTCCTTCTTTCTTGCTTTTTAAAATTTGCTCTGTTTGGAAATGAACGAGTGAAAGCAGCCAGAAACTCCAGCACAAAGGTCTTCTATATTTATTTTCACTGCTTTTCTTATGACCACTTGTAACAGCAAGACAAGATGATATAGACCAGGTAAAGGGGCCAAAGTCAGCCTTGGTCTCTTCTGACCAGCAGCTTCCCCCTGCCCACACCCTCCTCACCTGTGTGCACATGTGTACATTCACCTATTGATGGAAGAGGAATTCACTCATTCAACGAATATTTATCAAGATTCCCCATGTGCTAGGCATCCTTCCAGCACCTGTACACACAGCAGTAAACAAAGTGAAGGCCCTTGCCTTCCTTGAGCTTACATTCTAGGTGTGGGACTGAATTCAGACCAGAAACATGAAACATAATTAGTAAGTTACATTATTTGTTAGAAGATGGTCATACCATAGGTACTAAAATGGCAAGGTAGGAGCAATAGAGAACAGGGGGTCTGGAGGTGGGTCAAGGTGGCCTTCACTGAGAAAAATATGCTTTTCAGAGATTTGGAGAGGGAGGAAGTCATGTGGATGCCTGCAGGGAACATTCCAGCCAGAGGGATCAGCTGGTGCAAAGTTCAGAAGCAGAACATACCTGTGAGAGGAGCAACCAGGAAGTCGTTGTGGCTGCTGTTGAGTGAGGCAGTAGAGGGAAGGAGGGACAAGTGGGGGCTTTTGAGGGGGGAAGATGTGGGGCCTTGCCAGCCACCATAAGGGCTTTGGATTTTTCTCTGGGAAAGGTGAGACCCAATGCCAATTCTTGAACAGAGAAGGGGGCAGGATCTGATTCAGCAGCAACTCTGGATTATTCCAGCTGCTACATGGAGCTTAGACTCTGGGGTGTGGGATGGGGAGCCAAGGGTGACAATGACACACAGGCTATTGCAATTTCAGACAGACATGTCAGGTAGCTCAGCCCAGGTAGTGGCACAGTTGGGGTGAGATGCTGGACATGTGCTGGAGGTAAAGGCAGCAAAGTTCCCTGATTATTTGGACATGGGGGTGGAGTGGGGCAGAAACAAGTCTAGGGTGACTCCAAGGCTGTCTAGGGTCCAAACTGCCACTGCATCCACTGAAGGAGGCAGTTCTTGGGAGGGAGATCAGTTTTGCCCATGAAAAGTCTTAAAAATCGACTAGATATCAAAGTGGGGATGCCAAGTCGGCCACTGGGTATGTGACTCAAGTTCAGTAGAGTGGCCAGAACTGGACCCAGAGTCTGGGAGGCAAAGCCAGTGGACAGTAGTTAAGGTCAGGGGCCTGGATGAGATGAGGGTGGTGAGTGAAGACCGAAGGGCAGCAGTCAGGATGGAGCCCTGGAACACTCCTATTAGGAGATAGGAGAGCCAAGGTGGAATCAGAGAAAGAGCTAAGCAGGGGAGCCAGGAGGAAACAAAGGGGGAAGAGGGCATGGGGGAGCCAGACGGGGGTCAAATGCTCAAGGAGGTGAGCATGGAGCTTCAGCTGGGTTCGGCAATGTGTGGGTCACGGCTGTTTTGTGGAGGGAAGGGCAAGCCTGACTGGAGTGGGTAGAGGAGGAAGAGGTAGGACTGGTAAAACTATAATGTTTTTGTTTTGTTTTTGAGAGAGAGAGAGGGAGAGGGAGAATGAGTGGGGAGGGGCGGGGAGAGGGGGACAAAGGATCCAAAGCGGGATCTCTGCTGACAGGCTGACAGCAGCAAGCCTGATGTGGGGCTCCAACTCATGAACCCTGAGATCATGACCTGAGCTGAAGTTGGGCACTTAGACTGAACCACCCAGGCGCCCCAGGACTGGTAAGACTACAGACTGGTAAGATCTGTGTGAAGTGAGGGGAGCAGGGCCAACAGAGGCTTTTAGGAAGACTGAGAAGAAGGTACTGAGGAGGAGAGATTGGACCATGGGTGGGAGGTTGATGAAGGCCAGGGCTGTAGAGATAGTGGGCTAGAAGACAGTAGCTGGAGGTTGGACAGTTGGCATCAGGGTATACAGGGTGGACACTGCCTGGCCTGGCCAAGCCCTGGTAGCCAGGGACATGAAGGAGCACATGGAGGGACCCAGAGGACTCATCCAGATGTCTGCCTTGATCTCAGTTTAAAGTCATCCAGCAACTGATTTTCAAACAACTTGGAACAGGAATAATTGACTGGAAGTTACTTAGAAAGTGCAGCCCTGGAAGAAATCTGAAAGAATAAAATTGCTTTCAAAACCACATAAGGCTGCAAACCTGCCCTGCCACGCACAGCAGGACCTGGACAGTATTAGACTGCAGCTTGATCCCCCATACTCCCAGCCCCAACCCGAGTTCTGCAGAAGGCGGCCTCTGCTGTCCCCTGGCGGCCAATGGCGGGAGTCTGGGCTGTGCTGTGACCCGCCAGACACCTTGTAGGGCTGGGTGGCTGGAATGGTCAGCTATGGCAGTGCAGCCAGGCCCTGAGGCTCCAAGGCAGTCCAAAAAGTCCTCCAGCCTGGTGTGTGGGAGGAAGGCAGGCAGGAAGGCTCCAGGCGGGACGTGAAGGGAAAGGTGGTCAAAAAGGGGCCAGGACCTCAACGTTTGTCATCCTGGGTAGGTGAGCGAGGAGCTGCCAGTCCCACACGTGGCCAGGTCCTCAGAAGGCCAGACAGGGACCTCTACAGGGTTGCCTGATCTGGAAGGAAGGAAGGGGCTGAACTCCTAGAGCCACTCTTGACCTAGCCTTCTGAGACCCCCTCCCCACATGCCCGAACCCCTCTCCTATCCTGACCAAGTCCACCCTGGGGTCAAACACAACCGTCCCCAGGCTGGGCACGAGGGAAAGACACGGGGCCATCCGACCCCGAGGAAGCCAGGAAGTGGCTGCCCGGGATGGTCCCCCAAATTGGCGCCTGATCTCCGCTGTGAATTTGGGGAGGCGGGAGAGCATCCTGGAACAGAGGGTGAGAAGGTGCCACGACCAGAGGGAGTAGAAGGCGGCTGTTAGGGCACGTCCTGGGGATGGTCCGAGAGAACGGTCTTCCTCTATGGCTGGGAAGGCCAGGCAGGCGGGGATCAGGCGAGGGCCACGGGCGCTCCAAGTGGCAGGCAGATGGGCGGAGGCCGGGGCCAGGGTCGGAGACTAAACAAGGCGAGAAAGCAAGCCTGGTGGGGATAACCTCGAGTGGCAGCCGGAAGACAGCAGCGGCAGGAGAGGCAAAGGCTGCGCGAAGGCGGAGGAAATGCTGGGTCGGCCTCGGCTCCCGCGCTGCGCCTGAGGCACGCCAGAGGGCGCCGCTGCCCCGCGAAACCTTGCCGGGCCTCCGGCGGCCACAGAAGTCCAGCACTCCCGCCTAGAGAGGACCCGGAAGAGGCGGGGCGCGAGCTCAGAGGCCGCTTCCGGCTTTAGCCCGGCCTGGAGGGCGGAGGGCGCTGGGGCGGGGCGTGGGCCCGAGAACTTGAGGAGCCGGGTTAAGAAATGGGGAGGTGTGAGGGGCTGCGCTGCGCGGGGTGGCGGACGGTGGCCGGAGGCCGCGGGGGACGGGACAGGCGCTGGTCTGCGAGGCTGCACCCTCGCAGCTCTCTGCCCTGTGCCTGAGCTCTGGGCCTTTCCCGTTGTGAAATACAGTCCTGGGGCTCCTGGGGAGCCTTAGCTCTGAGCAAGCCCTGGGGGCAGGGCATAGAGTGCTTCGAGCCGTGGAGAGATGCGAAGGGAACTCCAGCAGGGGAAGTGGGGAGTGCTTTCCCCCACAAAGGTGGGAAAGCAGGTGTGGGGCGCGAAGAATCTTTTAAACTAATATTCTTTAAATGTCTATTTGGAGGAGAGGCCAAGTCTGTGGAGAAGGCTGAAAGGGGACCAACCAGCCCAAACTTGCTAGAAGAAACAGTTCAGCCCAGGTATACATACACCCCACTCCATGTCCCCGGAGCTACCTTCTAGGCGACAAGGGACAACCGTGTCTCCTTCAGCTTTCCTCCATCACCTTAACCTTCTGCACCATATAGTGGTCCCCCTCTGTCTCCCTCCCTTCTCCCTTCTCCACAGGGGCATTACTCCTCATAACTGCCAAAGGGAACTTTAAAATAGCAGGTCATGTCACCCTCCCTTAAAAACCCGCTAGTTGTGGGGTGTCTGGGTGGCTCAGTCGGTTAAGCATTTAACTTAGGCTCAGGGTGTGATCTCATGGTTTGTGAGTTTGAGCCCCACATCAAGCTCTACACTGACAGTGGGGAGATTGCCTCTCTCTCCCTCTTTCTCTGCTCCTGCCCTGCTCGCGTGATCTCTCTCTCAAATTAGTTAATTAAAAAAACAAAAAACAAAAAAAAACACCCTAGCTGTTAAACAAAACAAAACGTTAGTTGTTTCCATCACAATTAAATTTGGAATAAAATCTAAACTCGGCCCTGATGATCTGGCCCCTGCTACCACCCCCTGGTGCTAGCCCACAGCCTGGACATCTGACATCCCATGGTGGCCTAGAACCTTTGCTCTGGCTGATAGCATCCTAAAAACTTTTTTCCAGCAGCCTGAAGCAGGCCCCAGCCAGGCTCATTCCTCTGCCTAGTTAGCTTCAGTAGTAGCATCTGCTCCATGCAGTGTGGCAGAGCAATGTCCCCTACTCCCAGGACTCAGTGGCCAGCATCCCTCCCAGGACAAGTCCCCTTTCTCTTGCCCCTCTACTCCCAGTTACCATCGGCAGGAAGCCCCTGAGCCCAGGTGGCTGGGCCTTGGAGGCACCTCATGGGCTGCTTGCTTTTGCATCACCTTCATTAGGCTGTTTTTGCTCCTTCATTAAATTAAATTCCAGGAAGCATTGCTAATGAAGGCCCTAACAAGTCGCGGGAGAGGCTACCAGCCCCAGCCTTTGGACAGCATGACACGGAGGGCTGCAACAAGGTGAACAGAAGAGTGGCTCCTGGGGATAGGCTGATTATCATTTCCCAGGCCCTCTGAGGACCCTGGGTTTCTTGGGGAGCTGGCCTTTAGAGGCTGTGTATGTGGCAGACACAGTAGCGAGTTGGACCATGAGCTCTTCAAGGGGAAGGAGAGGGGCTGAGCTCAGACTTGACCACCAAGCCCCAAGGGCTCCCTGGACAGTTCTCCCCTACTCAGTAGCAGCTTGAGTGCCAGGACCAGTTGTATTTGCAAGGCCAGGCATGGGTCACTGGCCTAGAGATGCTGATGCCTGCTGCAGGCTCAGATGTACCCTTACCTCAGCATCTCTTAGGGACTTGGGAACTCCTTGACTGCCCTACTCAGTGAAGCCCTATGGCAGTCTTCTCTCACATCACAATATGTACCTCTTGCTCTTGCTATTCTGGCCAAGCTGACCTCCTTTCTGTTCTAGGAACACCCTGTGTCTTTCTACCCCAGGGTCTTTGCACTTGCTATTACCTCCACCTATTACTCTTTGGCTTATCACACTATTGGTCTCTTATCATTTGAAGATCTTCTCAGACTGTTACTCCTGTGTATACTCCCAGTGGCTCTCTTGTCACCCTGTTGATTTCCTCTGAAACTGTTTCTGTTTCCCTGTTTACTTGTTTGGCATGTGCTCCTGAAGGGCAGGGTCCCAGCTGCCTCTCTCTCCCTAGGGTTCTCAGCACAGTGGCACAGTAGACAATGGTTGAGTAGATGACTCATCTTCTCAGACCCTCCTGTCCCCATGTCAGGTGGAGCCCCCTACCCCATCCAGAAACTTCTGGCCTGGGTTCTTCATGCCAAAGCCAATTATCTTTGAAGGAGGCAGATGACCAGGAAGGGGGACCCTGGACTCCAAGACCTCCCAGGCTTGGAACTGTTTCTCTGGAGGGAAGAGAAGCCTGGGAAGAGAGGTTTGAAAGGAAGGAGCAGAGAGGGAAGGGTACCTGACTCCAATCTCAAAACTGCTTCTGGGCTAAGAAGCAGGAAGGGGGAAGTGCAGGGGATGTACCCAGGAGGTGGAGCCTGGCTCAGGGCTGCAGGGAGGGAGCCAGCTCTGGCCACTGAGATCTACAAGCAGAAGCTGCTGAAGCCCTATCTGCAAGGCCTGTGATTTGGTGATCAGAGTTGCTGGGGACTGCCACCTGGGAGCTATGGAAATGGGGTGGTCAGGACCCTGGACTTTGGGTATCCCTGTAGGGTCCTGCCTGTTCCTGGACTCTGAATGAGGGCAGACACACCCACCCCGAAACTGTCTTTGAGGAAGTACTCATAGCTTCCCCTTCCTGGAGCCTGTGGGCTGGGGTGTCATGGCCCACTGAGGGGGTCTCCATTCCTCACCCTGCTCAGCCTGGTGCATGGTAGGAACTCAGTACAAGCTGCACCTGCTCTGTGGAGTGTGGTGAGCCCCAGGGCTATTCTAGCTGTCAGAGTGAGCAAGGGAGTTGAGTGAGCCGGCAGCTGCCACTTCTCCATTCTGGCCAGAGTGCTGTCCTCAGTTCTGCTGGCTGTCATTTCACTGTCTTTATGGTCTAGTCCAGGTGGTGCTGGACCAGTGTGCACAGAGACAAGTCCTGCTTCCTTTGGGGCCCATGAGGCCCTGGCTAGGCAGCTATCCTCTGCTCCCAAAATGACATCTCTCAAAAAGACTCCTGGGTTCCCAAACGGGAGGGAAGCAAGCTGTCCGTGTTGTCTCTGGATGACCATGGATGGGTCCCAGCCCCTTCTGATTCTCAATTGCCTCAGCTGTAAAGCAATGGGGTTTCTCCAGCTCTGACCCTTGATTTTCTCCCTGGCCCCTCCCCAAACCTGGTCTCACAGTTTCACCTCCAGATTCCCTGTTCCTGCCACATTCTTCCTCAGCTCTCTCCTCCCTCTACCACTCCCCACATCACTTCCACTAAGAAGCCTCCTTCCCAAGCACAATTAGTTCCTGCCTTCTCTGCACATACAATAATGGCAAATACTGTTATAGTGGCAGCAGGATTAGTTGTTTACAGCTTTCCTAGTTCCAGGAGGTGGGGGGGGGGGAAGGGGGAGAACCCCTGGAAAGGTTGGGGGAGAGTTTGTGTGATTCATTCATTTCATTTGACAGATATTTACCTGCACCCTCAAGGATTATTCTGGGCCTGGAAACAGAGACCCAGATGGAAGAGACTCACCAGCAAGACAGTGGGATCTGGGCCTGGGGTGGGGAAAGCTCCAGGACAGTGGAGTCCTAGAGGCCCAGCTCACAGCCATGGAATGAGAGATAGGGAGGAAGAATGAGTGGAGAGGGATCAAGGGGAGGAGCAAGAGGATGGAGTGAACAAGGTCAGTCACATGGCTTGAGCGTGGATGTGTTAAGTGGGGGGAGATCAGGTGGACCTTGGGTGGGGACAGGGCCTTGCAGAGATCACTATCATAGGACTCACCCCTACTTAGAGTTTTCCATGTGCCACTCACATGGAAACATTTTACATTTTACTTTCATTTCCTCCCTTAGTCCTGACCTTAGCCACTGCAGTGGGTTGATGTTACTGTTAGGCTCATTTACTGATAAGAAAATGGAGGCAGAGGGAGTTTCTGGTATTTCTCCAAAGTAATATGCAGCTAGTAAGTTTGTAGACTGCTCCTCAGAGTTCTTGCTGTCAGTTGCCCCTCTACCACGTCTACTTCCTACACAATCCAAACCAGAATGTCTGGGTTTTATCCTCAGGGCACTGTGGAGCCACAGAAGGTTTATGAGCAAGAGAGTGATGTGATTTCTTTCAGCAGGATCCCTTGGCTGCCATGTAGAGGATGGATTGTAGAGGAAAGATGAGAGCCAGGGAGGAGGCTGGAGGCCCATGAGAAGAGACAGAGAACAGAGACACACATGTGAGGTGGGGGTTGAGGAGGGGAAGAAACTGACAGGGTGTAGGGGTGGAAGGGGGGGGGGGGCTTGCTCTGGCTGGTGAGAGACCACAAAGTGGAGAGACTAGGAGCAGGGGCCACTGGAGGTGCCTAAAGTGTCTAGGGGAGGTTTCAGAGCAGTGATGGACATGGGGCTGGTGATTAGGGGAGAAGCTGGGCTGGAGATGACAGAATAGGATTCAGAGCCCCAGGAATGGAAGGGAGGCATGTGAATGGAGTGGCAAGCAGAGGCCTAGCCCTACCCTTGGGGCCCCCATGGAGATGGAGAGGGGGAAGCTGGGAGGGGTGGAATAGGGTTGCTGGACACTTTAGGAAGAACGAATAATTAGAGGGAGTGACTATCAGGTGGAAGTGTGCAAGGACCACACAGCCTGGCCTGAGGCTGGAGGAGGACATGCCTCCCTGTGGCCCTGTCCTGCCCTGCCTCCATCGATTGGGGTCTGTGTCTGCCCACCTCTGGTGAGCCTGGCCTCCAAGGGGCTGACAGGTTCTCCCCGTTGCTCAGCAACTGCAAGAGCTGTTGGCTGTTGCTAGGAGCCAGCTGGGGAGGCCCAAGGAGGTAGGATCAGCTCTCAAATGTGGGGCGGGGCTGATGGGGGAAAGAGGCCTGCCTTGGAGCTGGGTTTGTAGCCTGTGTGTGGACAGGCTGTGTTTTTGACTGTGTGCACCCATTTTATAGTGGGTTCTATGGATTTGAGGCATGTTGGAGGTTGGTCCTATGACTAATGAATAGTACATATCTCTGAGTGTCTGTGTTCCTGGATGGCCATTATATGTTTTCACCATGTTTGCTGCATGTTTGTGACAGAGCCTGCCTGAGCTTTGGCTCTAGGCAGGAGAGGATCCTTGGAGAACCATTGGAAGACCTATAGTCCAATGATTGCTCCTCAACAAGGGAGCCATTCAGATAGGGATCCACAGACAGTCCGCGGAGAGCAGACAGCTGAGGATTTGGAGCTGAAACAAGATGTGTGGCAGGGTGGTAAGGAAGGAGTCTATGCTGAACAGGGGGTCTGTGGGTGGCCAGCTCCCTTCCTGGCTTTGTGGACCTTGTCTTTGGGCGGGGCCTCCTCGACTCACAGCATTGGGGCCACACAAGAATCTTCGTGGGTAACCCTTGGCAGACTCTTTCACTGGAAGTCCATTGGAGGTCAGGGCTGTGGGCTCTTCTTGAACAGTATTAGAAAGACTGCAATGTTCTGCTAGAAACGATGCTGCCTCCACTCCACCTTTGCCCAGCCATAGGGTTGCAGCCACTGTCCAGTAGGGACAGGTCATAGGGTCAGGGCCACTTATCTTTCCATAAGTCCTTCCTGCCCGCTGCCTCTCTCTTTCTCCCTCTCTCTCGGTCTGGTTGCCATGTCCCAGGCTGAAGTCCAGGATGCCTACATGCAGGAGAAGGCCTCCTAGATCAGAGAAGGATGGATAAAGCCTTGTGTGACAAGAGGAGGCACCCTGGCTGAGGGAGATAGCTTGGGCAAAGGTGTAGAGGTGGCAGTAGACATTTTTTAAACTGCAACTCGAGAGAGAAGGGGCCAAACTCGCCTTAAGACAGAGAAAGCCGAAGTTTAGAGAGGCTCCGGGGCTCCGTAGATCCTGAAAGAAGTTTATTGGGTTCAATAACTTTAACAAGAGAGAAGACACGCCTCCTTCACCCAGCTAGCCCGTCTCGCTTAAGCTCCAGGGCTGATTTCTGCTCGCCTAAGAGGTGCACCGGATCCCCACCCTCGGGGTACAAGATCCGCCCGCCTCCGCCGTTGGGCAGCGGGGCTCCGGGAGTTCCGCATCCAATCGGAGCCCAGCCCCGCCTGCAGCTCGCCTGGAGCCCAATCCCTCTGGGCTTGGCTCTACTCTTGCAGCTATTCCTCGGCGTAGCTCCGCCTCCAGCTCGGGCCCGAGTCTGGGCTGAGCCTAACTTCTAATTTGCTCTGCCCTCAAGCCAATCACCGACCCCGGATCTCCTATGGCCCCGCCTTCGGGCCCTCCCTGGCCCAGTCCCGGGCCTGGCCTGCTCCGGCCCCACCCTCGGCCCGCCCCGCCGTCGGTGCGCGGCGGCCGGGAAGGCACCGCCCGCAGACGCTCGGAACTGCCGACCCGAGAGCTACCCGTAGAGGGTCGGCGGCGGGAGCGGAGTGGGTCGGACGGGGCCGAGCCGGGCCGGGGGCCGTGTGGGGGCCGGGCGGCGGCCGGGCCGGCGGACGGCGGGATGGGCTGCACCGTGAGTGCCGAGGACAAGGCGGCGGCCGAGCGCTCTAAGATGATCGACAAGAATCTGCGGGAAGACGGCGAGAAGGCGGCGAGGGAGGTGAAGTTGCTGCTTTTGGGTGAGGCCGCGCCCTGCGCTGGGACCCTCGATTCCCCGTCCGAATCCCCAGACAAAGACTTTGACCTCCAGACTAGGGCCTTGAACTCCCAGACTCAGACTGGACCCCCACACCTGGCCTTGAACTCCCAGACCCGGCCTGGCCAGGATACCCAAATGGTTCAAAACTTTAGGTTGGCCTAGACCTCTGATCCGTAGCCCAGACTCTAGGTCAGACCCTTAACTCCTCGCAGACCCCAAGCCCCCAGACTCAGAACCCTGCCTGACCATCCACCCTTGCTGACCAACCTCACAGACCCTCAGAGTCCCTGCCTTGTCTTTCATCCTTCCCTAGACTTCACTCAAATCCCCGGAACCCCCTGCTTTGGCCCCCACCTTAGGCACCACCTGTTTCCCTCACCTGCTCCCCTGGGCATGAATTGGGCATGAACATCCCTGGGGCCCCTGCCAGGCCCCCACCCACTCCTTCCTTTCCCCTCTTGCCTTGTCCCTACTCTGAACCCTGTATCCACCTGTGCACCCTGACATCAAGGGACCTCTCAAGTGGAAACCATGATTGCTCATGAGCCCTCTCTCTAGCTGGAACCCCCAAACCTTTAGAGATCTTTGTGACCTGCATCTGGCTCACCAGGTCCCACTCTGCACACATTACTCCTCAAACCCCTCTGCTCCTCCTCCCTGAGTTCTCTACCACACTTGGGTCTACCTCTGCACTACCTCTACCCCTCCTGCACTAGGTGGACAGGGTCGAGCTGGGAGGAGGGGCCCAGACTAAGGGGCTGGACTGAGGTTCTACTGGTCTCACTGAGGGAGGGAGCCAGGCCTCAAGCTTCCCAGGGAGATTCCGCGGGCTGGCTGTTTCCCAGTTTCTAAGCCCTATCTGGGCCAGTGAGGGGGGCGTCTGGGGAGTAGGATGGAGTGTGAGTGTGGAGGAGTTTGGGTTGTGGCGCCTCCAAGGCCAGGAAAGATGGTGGCTGCTTGAGGGGTGGGGGGAAGTGGAAGTGGTGAGACAGCCGACATATTGCTGCCCTGCTGGGCGGGCCAAGGAGATGTGCTGACGGGTACTGGGCTTCCTGCACCCTTTCTGCGCCGAAAGGCCAAGGACTTGGCCTCTGGAAGTGGGTGGGCCTGTCACATCTTGAGGCCCTGTGAGGGGGAAGTGGTGGGCCAGCTGGATGAGGAGTTGGGGGCCAACTGGAATTGGGGGGCATCTGAGGTGGACTTTTGCAAAGACTGTGCTCCTGATAGTTGTCCCCGTCCGGCCTTCCTCTGGGAGCAGGTGTGGTGCCCGGTGGCAGCCTGATTCGAGGGTTTCAGGGCTCAGGGGAGACAGGCCCTCGTAGCAGCATTGGAGGCTGGACAGTGTATGTGGGGGGGTGTGGCCCCTCAGCCTCACAGCCGCTGTGGGGTCCTCAGGCTGTGAAAAGCAGAGCTTTCCTGGCTGAGTGTCTGGCCGAGGGACGGACAGCGTGTCTTCGTCCTGAGCCCATCTGTTGACTGTCCCTGGGGGCCTGGCCTCAGGGGCACAGCCCAGAGGTTTCAAAATGGCATCCGCTCCGCCGCCGCTGCGGGTAGGAAGAGAAGGGGCGGGAAGGGGCGGCGGCCCAGCCTCCTGGGCTGTTTTGCGTTGGGCGCTTGCCTCTTCCTGTCTTCGCATCGAGTGCGGCAGCACCAGTTGAGTGGGTGTCGCCGCGGTGGAGGGCACGTCGCTTCTGCCCGATGGGCCTGGGTAGGGTGTTTTTGGTACTTCTGTCTCCTGGTGCCCACCCAGGGACCACTGGGCAGCCCCTTCCCAGGCGGATCAGCTGAGGAGATGTGCGACTGGGCCATAGGATCGGGGTACATGCGGCTCCTGGCCCTCTGTGTCCCAACCCCATTCCACTAGTCTTGCTCCGTAGAGCTTGGCTCAGATTTTGGGCCTAGCAGCCCCTCCTACACTGGGCTGGCAGCAACCAGGGGTGCAGGGTCTGGCTCAGCATTTTCTAGGCTGGGGAGTTCATCTCAGCATCTTGCTCCTCTGGCCTTTGCTTCCTCTGTTGAATGGGCTTCCTGGGTTTGGGCCAGAGGAGTGCTGGGCCCAGGATGGGGAGAATAGGGGCCTCATGGAGGTTCCTGTTGGGGGTGGGGGATGGGATCTAAGACCCTGCAGAGGGTGTACTGCAAGGGGCCGGGAGATCTAGATCTGCCTGAAACCGGGGACCCAATCTGCATTGGCTGCCTAGGTAGGGGAACTGGCCAGCCATCCCTTTCCCGTCCAGGTACAAGGAAGTGATGGGAGCCCAGGCGGAGCAGCTTCAGAGTGCTGGGCGCCTGTCCCACGTAGCGGGAAGAACTCTGTCCAGGCAACGGGACTCTTAGGTTGGGCAATTGCCAGCCTTCCCTTTCAGCCAGAACCACGCCTGCTGCCCCACCCGCATACTGGCTCCTTGCCCTCCTGGGTAGCCCTGCCAGCGGATGGGCACCAGGGGCAGAGGCAGATGTGGTACACACCGGTGAGAGCGATTTTCCTAGCAGCTTGTCATGAGGGGGCGCTGGGGGCAGAACTGCTGATACCAGCCCTACTTCAGGGACACCTCTCTCTGCCCCCCAGTTCAACTTGACTGACCCACTATCCCCAGGTGGAATTTGGGGCCTTGGGCTGGGCACTTGAGGGAAAGGAAGCCAGAGTGTGTGTTTGGGGGGTGTCTCTGATTTAGGATGGGCTTGTGTGGGCAGCCTACAGAGAAAGGAGAGACTGTCCCCTCATGGGCTCCATGAAGGCTTCAGTGTATAAATACAGCCCTTCTCTCTTGCCCCTGGGACTGTGCATCTGCTCTCCTAGCTTGGCATGCATTTTCCTTCTTTCCATCTAACTCACTCCTGCTTGACTGTTCTTCAAGACTCTGCTCCAGGACCACCTCCCAGGACCCTTCCTTGACGGAGGCTGCTGAAACCCCTCCTGTGGCTCCTGGTGCTACTGCTTCCTTCCCCCATCAGAGAGTGGTATTTGCCTGGGTGACAGCTGTCCTTCCTTGAGACTACAGGGGCAGAGCTGTGTCCTGTTCATTTCTGTGCCTTCTGTGCCAAGCATGGAGCCTGGCGTCTATCAAGTGCTTCTTGTCTGTTTGTTGAATGAAGGAAGTACTACTAGTCTGAACTCAGTCTTGGGGGTAGATGGGTAGATGGAGGAGTAAGATGGAGGTCACTGAACCTGATACATTGTGGGCGGGTGGCAAGGGCTCAGTGTTGGGACCGATGACAGGGATGGGGGCTGGCAGACACCGAGAGAGAAATTCTTCAGGCTGTTTCTTCCTGAACTCCCCACCTGCCTGACTGGCTCCTCAGAGACAGCCCTTAACCCACCCTGTGCAGAACTCTCGCTGATGAGTCTGTAGCCTGTCATAGGGCAGAGCATGCAGTGGGGATTCCACCCGTTCATATGAGAGTGGTTTTACATGCTTCCTTTCAGCTCTGGCTGTTTGGGGCCTGCTGCGGGCCTGCTGTCTCTGCTGTTCCAGTAGAGCCTATTTAGCTCTCAGAGCTGGGCTGCCCCACAGCCCTGGGGCTCAGGCCAGAGCACTGCTGCAGGAGATCTTGGCCTGGCCAGTGCAGGGACTGCACATACAAAGGCTCGATTAGGTTTACCAAAAGAAAAGGAAAGGAGTGTTGTGGTGTCTGTCCCATCTGTGTTTCTAACAAATGGCCTGGCAAACAGTAGGTGCCTATTAAGCATGTATGGAAAGAATGAGGCTATAGAACACATCCATGAACAGGGATAATTCCAGGGCTGTTGCCTGGGGCTTGGTCTAACTGGAGAAGGGGTAGCCTGGGATCCTGGTTGGGAAGAGTCTAGTGGTGCCTGTGAATGAAGGGTGGGAGGTTCCTCGGGTGGCTTTGCAAAATGAGCGGCATTTGCCAGGGGCAGGTATTGGGGCAGAAAGATCCACTCAGCGAGGGCACTGAAGTAGGAAGGCCTGGCCTGGGGGAGGACGGTTCACCTCTTTAGACTAGCTCTTGGGGTCACACAGACTTAGGTTCAATACCCAGCTCCACCTAGTGCACTTGTTGAGAAACCCAGTGACAGGTGAAATCCTGGTAGATGTCCTGTTCCCCATCCATAACTGGGAACAGGATGCCTGCCTGCAGCCACAGGTGTTGTGGGACCATGGGCCAAAGCCTGGGGGTGTGAGAACAAGTGAGAGAGCCTCTAATGACTCCTACAGAGTTGAGAGTTTGGTGGGGAGGATTCTCCCCAGCCTACAGGCTGACTGGCCCCCATATGGAGGTCCTGGGGAACCCCCTCCCTTGCCCTCAGGCAGCTGTTCACAGCAAGTGGGGAGACCGAGGTGTGTAGACAATTGGTGCCAGCTGGAGTGATAGACTGTCCTGGGGACCTTAAGCCCAACTTCTCAGGGCTGAGCTACCTTCCTGGCTGCCTAAGGTTGGGGAGGCAGCTGGGCTCTAGGCACCAGGTGGACCGGTACCCAGGCGGGCCTCCAGCCTCCCTGTTCTTCCCACAGCTTTCGAGGTCCCGGCTGGAGCTCATTAGCACTTGAATGGGGGTGGGGTAGCTTGGGCCTCCAGTCTCTTCTTCCCACCCCTCCCCCAGGCTGGGCGAGGCTTTGTCTTCCAGAGCCCGGCCTGGAGCTCCCACGCTGGGAAGCGAGCGAGGGTCTAAGCCATTTCTGACCCCCTGTGCTTGTGTCTTGCCCAGTCCCACTGGGCTCATCTCCTGCCCGTGACCCTAATGTTGGTGCAGACAACAGGAGAAATCAGACTTCTAGGATAGGAGTGGAACTGGGTCCTTCAGGGGTACCCCAAGCCAGGAGACTGGGTGAATCTTTGCAAAAGGAATTGATGGCTTTGCAAAGGAATTGATGCTGGAACTCAGCTGCAGGCATCCCAGGAGGGTGGGGTGGAGAACCCCAGACAGGGCAGAGAGCAGGTGGCAAGGATAGAGGGAATGAGCTGCCACCATAGTTGGAGATGGAAGTTATGCCAGCTGGGGAGCACAGGCTTCTGTGCCAGGCCCTGAGGCAGCATCGAGCCACCCACTGTGCTGAGTTGGAGGCTAGGCTGCCAGATGGGGGTTGGCATGGTCAGGGACCCCTTCAGGCCTGGGCAGCCTGTCAGGGGTTAACCCTGGGCTGGCCTGAGCTGCACGGTCACTGGGTAGCATTATTGGTGTCCTAGGCCTGCAGACGTTGCCCAGCAAGTGACAGCAGGTAGGGTTGGGGCCTGATTGGATCCTGGGGAGGTCCCTAGTAAGCCAGCAGCACTGCAGGGGCTGGCACTTGGGGTGGCTTGGGCCACAGGTTGGTGGGCACAGCAGTCTCTCTTGGTCTCTGTCTCTAAAAGCCACCCATTCGTTTGGCAGGAATAGGATGGAAGAAGCTTTGTCCACGTTAGCTCTTAGCCACTGAGGGACCTTGCTCCATCACATCCTCAGCAGAGGATGAGACGTTCTGACCTGGAGGCTGAGTGCTGCACACACCCCCCCCCCAACACCCCTTTGTGCTTTGGGAAGCAGGACTGGGCAGATGGGAGCAGGGCCATCTGTCCCATCTTCTCAGCATCTTGGGACAGGAGTCCTAATCTAGGAGTTCATTGAGGAGGAAGGGGTCAACAGGTTCTGGCCAGGCCACAGCTCATGGGCTCTGCCTAAGAATGCATTTCAGGGTTCCTGAGGAGGTTAGAGGACTAGGCCCTTTGATGGTGACCCTGGGACCTGCTACTCTCAGGCAGATCCTCTTTCAGCCACAAGTGCAAGGTGGGACCCCTCTGCTTAGCTCCATGCAGTCCCTCTAGCCTGGGGCTCTTGTTCTTACTAAAACCCCAACTCCATCCTCACCCTCACCACCGTGCTGCTTCCTGGAGCTGTGTCCATCTAGGTGGTTTGGGAGAAATAATCTCCCTGGAACAACCAAACAGTTGCTGGGTCTGACGGGGTCTCAGTGTTGGCCTTCTGTGCGTGTTTTCAAGGTTTGGCGAGTGCCTGGTCCATTTGAACCAAAGCCTGAGGGTGGGATCTTCTAAAGTTTATTGAGAAGGTGTCCTTGTGACTCAGAGGATCCTGGGGTGCAAGGCTGGTAAGCCTCAAAATATGCAGGAGGGTGTCAATGGCAGCACCCACGGTGCCCTGGATGGGAGGAGGGGCAGTGAAGTCTGCATGGCAGGGCTGGGCCTCTCAGGGAAGTGGTGTCCACACCGGAGGAAAAGGAGGAAGCAGCTGGAGGAGGAGGAGCCCAAAAGAGGAAGAGGCCAGAGAGCTGCTCCTGCTCTGTGCTGGGGTGGGGGTGTGAACCCTCTCAACTTGGGGGGATCTGGAAGGTGAACCCCACCTGCACAGGCTCATCTGTATACCCCTAAGAACCGCCACTGGTAGTCACTGAGTTGACGTCATTCCAGGCAGCTCTGTGCCTTGTCCCACCTCAGCAACCACTGGGCCCAGGATCCCAGAAAAGGTGGCGCCTTTGAGAAGGATTCCAGACCCCTCCTTCGACCACAGGAAGTGGTGGCTGGGAGAGGGACATCAGCGGGGGGTGGGGGGGGCGGAGGGTGGCTAGCAGGAAAGCAAACGGCTGCTCTTATATTCCCGAGTGGCCATTGCCCTGCAAAGCCGGAAGGCCGGCTACAGGCCAAGATGAATGCCCGGAAATGGAGCAGCAGCCCTAGGATTAGCTCACTCTGGGTTTCCCCTGCCTGGGAGTGGACAGAGGGGCCCTTGGTGCAGCCTAAGGATTCCCCTCTGTTCCTACTACCCATTGGGCCTGGAGGTACCATCACTGGGCCTCAGTTTCCCTTTGGTGTTATCACCAGTTTCCCTTTGGTGTCAGCAGCCGTGACTAATATGTAGGGCTGGACTCTTCATGGTCTCATCGTATTTAACCCTATGAGGCCGAGACTGACATTATATCCATTTCACTGATGAGGAAACTGAGGCTCAGAAATATTATATGACTTACCCAGTAAGTAGAGACACTAAGGTGTGATCAGGTAGTGACTGAGCACTGTCCATAACTACCTTTGTCTGTCAGGAGTCTGTGCCCAATTGGCAAGAATTGGTCAGGATGAGAGGCAGATGCTGTGGGTCCACGTGTTTTCTACTTATGCTTGGGGACCTGTCTCTGGGGGGCCTCAATTCCTCTTTTAGGAGATTGAAAGGGGGCTGTCTGCCCTGGAGGTTGGGGACCCAAGAGTCTGTTCATGAATCTTTTTCCTGTTCAAAGCCAGAAGTCTGCCATGTAGCCCCGGGGTGACTTCATCACAGTGCAGCCTCCCATCTTCCCTCCCAGCCCATGTTTCTCTCACAGAAAGATTCAGATCATAGTTAGGCCATTGAGTACTTCACTGGCCTCCTAACATTGTGCTTGTTCCTCTCATAACCCACAGGCTCAGGAGGATGGAGACTAGGCCTGAGGAAGGGTCAGAGGCTGCCCAGAGCAGAGTACGGGCCCCTGAGCCTGGGAGTTGTCCAGATGAGGAGAAGGGAAGAGCTTTCCCACAGGGGGCTCCCACAAAGAGCAGAGGCTGTGGTGGGCTGCCTGCGGTGCTGTATGGCGGCTGAATGTGTCCGTGGTGTGGGCTGGCACCAGCATGATAGGTGAGGAGGCCGGTCCTCATGCTCCTTAGCCTCTGAATCTGAGTTTTGTGGCCTTGCCTTCCTCCATGGAAGTTCCTTGGGGTTCTGCTCTGTGTTATTGGGCCAGGCCCTAGGGGGCTGAGGAGCCTGAGAGAGACTTAGGATAGCGATAGGAGCTGCTTCAAGGGCTCGCTCGGCCATGAGGCCATGCACAAAGCGGAGGACATGCATTATGATGGCCACTCAAGATCTTGGGTCCCAGAAAGCCCACTCCCCCCACCTTCTTCACTGTGCAACCTCAGGCTGTCCTCTTCCCTCTCTGCCCAGTGCTGGGACCTGTAATGTCATGATTCTCAGCATGGTCCCATGGCTTGTGGGCTCAGAGACAAGCTATATGCTTGGGCTGGACCTTGGGACAGTTTGGGGTGAGTGTGAGGATTCAAGGGAGGCTGCTCAGGGCAGGCCTTGAGTTTGGCACACTCCCTTGAGGGTACATTTCATAGGTGGGAACACTGAGGCCTGGGGGTTGGGTATCTCACCCAGGGCCCATCACAGTGAATCAGAAGAGATGGGGATTATTCAGCCTCTTTGAAAACAGCAAAGAGATTCCTTAAATGAAGAAGCATCCCAGAAGGAGGAGTGTGTCAAATGGCCTGGGCCCTTCCAGCACCTCCTGGCTCCTGTATAGGGGGAGACCTGTAGCCTGAAGGCCAACGATGAACAGGTCTCAGGGCCTCCTCTCCTCCAACTGTCTTTCCTTACCCAGTGGCTCAGTTTCCCTCTGTCCAGTGAGAAAGAGCCCCATTCCAGGGGACACAGCCCTGTCCCAGAAAGTCCTTTCCATGTCTGGCAGGTGCCGAGGCCTCTCTCCCTTACACAGAAAGCTCTGACTTGGCAGTAGCAGGCCAGGCCCTGCTTGCTAGTGCTTCCTGGTGGGCATCATGAACCCCTGGAAGCCATTGGTGGCCACCCAAGTGGCAGACTGGCAAGAGGGAAGTTCCAGGTTTGTTAGGGCACTTGGGGGAAGCAAGACCACACTTGTGGGTGGGGGTGTTGCAGCCCGAATCCAAGACCCATGTCCCTGTCCCCCAGTGTTAGACCCTTACAGAGCCACCTAGGAGGGAGTCAGGCCTAAGAGAGCACCTGGAGGAAGGAAGAGACAGCCAGGGGCGGGGCTTGGAGGGCCTTTGTCTGGTGGGCCCCCTCCTCCTCTCTCCCATTCCCATTGTTACCCTGTGTGTGGGGTCTCCGCAGGCTGTGGGCCTCCCAGGCCCTGGAGAGGGCGTTGGGTGAGGGTCCAGGCACCTCCCCCAGCTGCCTAGCCTAGACTGCTTTTTAGAAGCAAATGCTCCCCAGTACTGCCCAGCCCCCACCTCCTCCACCATCTCTGGCTGCCGGGCTCCCCCTAGTGGTGGCGGGACCTGGGTCCCTGAGGCTGTAGGGGAGGGGCCAGAGCTAAGGGGCCTGGAACCACCGGCTGGGCCAGAGACAGAGACGTGGCACCTTCCTGGGATGAGAGTGGGAGGTGGCGCCCAGGCTGCCTTTGGGGTAGGCTTCCCAAGGTTCACCCCCACCTTCCCCCCTGTGCCCCACTGGGGCAGGCTCGGGGGTGGCAGTGGGGGCGGGCCTGGTACTGTGGGTTTGAGCTGGGCTGCAGCCCAAGTCTACCCTGTGGTCCCAGCCCTGCTGCTTATGAGAATCTCTGCCCTCGGGCCGCCACGTCAGCTGGCTGCTCTCCCTAGGCCCATGTGTTCCAGGGGAGCCCACCAGTGCAGGAGCCTCTGCCTAGCCTTCTGAGCGCATGGAGTCAGTGAGCAGTGTCTGCGGCAAGGCCCCGGGACGGGAAGAAGGCCCCAGCTATGTAGCAGTACTGGGTTGTGGAAGGGAAGTGACAAACTCAGAGCCAGAAGCCCGAAAAGAACTGAGTGGCTCTGACTGCTGTCCCACAGTACACAGGTCCCAGCAGGAACCGCCAGTGCTGCGCCAGCCTGTTAGCCGCTGGTCATTGCCCTCCACTGCACCTTGTCTGAAAGCCTCAGAAACTCTCCTTCCGATGAGATGGCCACAGCAGGCCACTCTGCAGGTCGTGGTTGCAGTGAACTATGCAGTATGGTCATTGAAGGCTGCAGGAAATGAAAGGTTTGGGGACATCTGTGATCTTCCATAGAGGAGAAACATAGTGATAACTTTTATCTGAGTGTTCACTGTGTGCTGGGCACTATGAGAAGAGCTTTGTGTTTAATCCTCCCCTCCCTCTTGGAGGAGATAATAGTGGTGTCCTGTTTCACAGATGAGGTACCAGAGCAAGGGCAGGAAGGGGGTGAGGCTCTTGAGAACATCAGGAAGGATCAGAATGGGCACCAGGGCTGTGGTAGGTCTGGACCTCTCTTTCAGAGAGGGTCTGACAGTGAGCGATGGGTCAGTTGGCCACTTGAGGCTTGGCGGCGTCTGCAGAAGGGAAACTGAGGCCAGAAAGGACAGCAGCATTCAGGGCCTCCAGCAAGACAAAGCCTTGTCTGAGACACAGAGGGTCAAGATAGACCTACAGCAGTGACCTGATGCTGGGGCTGGAAGTCAGCATCAGGCAACAGGACCAGCGACCCCATCTCTGCTGCTGCAGAGGCCCTGCTGGCCTTGTTCGGGCAGGTGGAGTTGTGCTGTCTCCCTTCCCCCATCTGTTCCCGCCTCTGTTGGGGCCCAGCGCTCCCAGAGTGGAAGCAGATGTTCTAATGCAGAGCAGCCTCTGTCGCCAGCACATCATGGCAATTACTGCCTGCCTGCTGGGGGCCCAGCAGCTGTGCCCTGGGACAAAGCCTGCGGAGGTTTCTTCTTGGTGGGAAGAGGTATGGCCCAATAGGAACACTGAAGTCATCCTAGGGAGCCTCTGTGGGCCCCTCTGATATCACCCAGCTGGAGAAGTAGTGCCTGGTGGGGTCCTCTGTGGGCAGGAGACTCCTGCCACCTTCAGTCTAGAACCAGCTAGTGAAGCCTCCTCTGAAGGGAGGGTGCAGGGCTGGGTGGAAGGAACTGGGCACCCAGGACCAGCAGGGTACAGGCAAACTTCAAGCCAAGTACTAGCTTATCTGATAGGGGAGCACTGTCAAGTCCTAATGGAAAAGGGCCCGGGGGAGGGGGTGAAGAGTGGGGCTAGGCCCCACAGCTCCTGGGGGTACCTGGCCCCCCCTATTCCACCATCCCACCCACTCTGCCTCTGCCTCCTGGTCTGCTTGTTGTAGCTGCTCCTGGGCCATGCCTCTCCTTCTGTCCCTCTGTTCCCCCCTGCTTCCTGCCTAGCCACCAGCACCACACCCTTGTCCTGCCACTCACTCCTTCCTGCTTGAGTCACAGCTGCTGGGAGGACAAAGGGGCCGCCCTGAGTCCAGGGATGGGGGCTCCATGATTTTGGTTTGTCCACCTGTCAAATGGGGGCAGAGAATGTCCTCCTAACCCTCAGAATGTGACAGGAAGGGAGGCTGAGGCTCAAAGGGGACAGGGAAATGGACCCTCAGTTGGCTGGGACAGGGAGCAAGTGTCCTGGCTCCAGCCTGGTCACCCAGGTACTGCCCATCTCTGTGTCTGCCAGGTCTGCCACTGCTAGGAAAATCAGATGCAAAGCTCATTTGTGCTGTCATCCCTGTCTCTGGGCAGGGTCACAGGGTGCCATACCACTTTACTAGGAGAGTGGTCAAAAGGCCAGACAGGGAAACTGGTACCTCAGGCAGACATGGTCCCAAAGTCACACAAGAGACAGAACCCTTACCAAAACCTCAGGTCTCATGTGCCCTGGACAGTTGCCCACTCTGAGTCTTGGTTTGCCTGACTGGGGCCTGCATGATTGATCTGACCCATCACTTCACATCCTTGGCTTCTGCTCCTCCACTGAACCCCCAATCCTGGCTGAGGCCTCTGGTTCCTGAGTCTCCCTCTGCCCCAGGATGTGCTACCAGCCTCCTGCTCTGTGGGAGCAAGTGCCTAGGTGGGCAGGACAGCCAGGAGGTCACCTGGACCTTGTGGTTAGCCAGCCCGGTGCTGCCCTCCCTGCTCCTGGATATTTGGGTTCTGGAGGATTGGCCTCCGTGATCAGGCATCACTCTCGGGCCTTCCTAGGCCCTCTCCCCATCTTTCCATCAGCAGGTATGGAGTGTCAGTGTGGGGGACCCTGGCTGTTCCTCTGCCATGCATAGCACGAGGAAGCAGGAGTACTGCCATCTGACCAAGCCCATGTCCAGGGGAGTGCACTGGAACGGGTGCTTCTAGGGCCCAGGGGCTGAACCGATAGTAGAGGGGCTCGCTGCTTCAGAGCCACCCCCCAGGGCCTGCACAGTTGTGTGTCCCCCTCCCCCACCCCAATTACTCCCTCACCTATCCTGGGAAGCAGGCCTGGGATAGTCAGAAGCCCAGTAATACCCAGCAGCTGGTAGCATTTGAGAGGAGACCCCAGACCCTTCTCAGGGAGGCCACTGGGTTGTGCACATACCAGGCCTAACTCTGTGAGGGCCACAGCTTTGCCTCACTTTCTCCTAGTAAAATGTGGATCTGGGGTGAGATGGGTGGGCAGGGTGGACGGAGGTGGGCAGGGACCTTGGTGGGGATGGGGAGGGCACTGTAGAGACTCAGACTATTATCTGCCTAGGAAGGCAGGGAGTGAACCCAGTGACACGTGCAGCCTGGACCTGAAGACAGTGTGGCCCAGCTGCACTGGGCAGCTCTAGGAGGCACTACATGGCTGGCAAGGTGGGCCACCCATAGAGGGGATTAGGACCATGGGACAGTAACCTCTGTCTCAGTTTTCTCCGTTTGTTAGGTGGGATTGCTGTGAGATTAAATTCCTTAGTTGCCATGACAGGCGGAGAAGAGCATCTGACACGTAGAGGTTGCTGTTCATGGCTTTGCTATGATCATTATTGTCGATACTCTTGCTGCTCATGTGAGTCTGTGTGTTTTCCCCTTTACCCTCTGAGGTTGTCTTGACCTGCCCTGAGGGATAGTGGAGCCAGAGTCCCCAAGTGTGACCTCCCCACAGACCCCGCTATCTACTCTCCTGAGCTGCTCAGAGGGGTAGACCTGCCACATTGATCAAAAGGGTTGGGACACATGTCAATGGGCCATGGCACACGTATGCCCCGCAAAGAAAACTGCATGGGCAAATGCCTGGCTTTGGCAAGAGGAAGGGCCTGGCAGGTGCAGGTATGGCTGGCAGTGATGGCAGTGAAGGAGCAGAGGGAACAGTCTGTGCGAGAGCTGGGAGGGGAAGCAGGGCCCAACTGAGGTGTCTTCTACTTGGAGTTTGGGACAGTGAAAGGAGGGACGCCTGGGTGGCTCAGTCAGTTAAGTGTCTGAGTCTTAATTTGGTTCAGGTCATGATCTCACCGTTCCTGAGCTTGAGCCCCACATGGGGCTCTGCACTGATAGTTCGGAGCCTGCTTGGGATTCTCTCTCTCCCTCTCTCTCTCTGCCCCTCCCCCATGCTCTCTTTCTCTCTCTCAAAATAAATAAATAAACGTTAAAAAACAACTTTATTAAAAAAAAAAAAAGGGGATGGTGAAAGGAGGAGATGAGGTCCTGCCCCCACTCCCACCATCCCCCAGCCAGGAGGTAGTGTAGCCCTCCTGGTCTTCACACTTCCCTGCAGACTCCCTGGGGAATGTGGGTTTCTGGGCTGCACCCCTCAAGATCTGGCTCTGGGTTTGTGTGTCTAGGATAGGACCTGGGAAGCTGCTTTTTTTTTTTTTTTTTTTTTTTCCCTCCCTCCTTTTTAAAAACACCTTCTGGGGCCTCTTGCAGCATCTGAGCCACATCTGAGAAAGGCTGGGCAGGCCAGGCAATCTTGGTCCTGTGTGTCTCCCTGCCTATCTGAATCCTGGCTGCACAATCTTTTTTTTTTTTTTTTTTTTTTAATTTTTTTTATGTTTATTCGTTTTTGAAAGACAGAGACAGAGCACAAGCACGGGTGGGGCGGAGAGGGGTGGGGGGACACAGAATCCGAAGCAGGCCCCAGGCTCTGAGCTGTCAGCACAGAGCCCGATGCGGGGCTTGAACTCACAAATCGTGAGATCATGACCTGAGCCGAAGTCGGATGCTCAACAGACTGAGCCACCCAGGCGCCCCTCCCCTTTTTTTTTAATGTTTGTTAATTTTTGAGAGAGAACAAATGGGGGAGGGTCAGAGAGAGAGGGAGACAGAGGATCTGAAGTGGGCTCTGCACTGACAGCAGAGAGCCCGATGTAGGGCCCGAACCCCAAACCATGAGATCATGACCTGAGACGAAGACACTTAACCAACTGAGCCACCCAGGGGCCCCCTGGCTGCAAAATCTTGGGCCAAGACTACCTTTGTGAGCCTCGGTGTCCTTGTCTATAAAATGGAAGCAGAAGTAGTATGTTTGTAGGGCTGCTGTGGCAGCCATGGGAAAGAGTACCAGCAAATCCCTCAGTATTGGCCAAGGAGAATATAGAATGGGCCTCTGCCAGGCTTGGAAGCATGTTGAGTCAGTCCAAGGGTATGTGTGTATGAGCGTGTGTGTGTCAGTCATGCTGCGTGTCTCCCAAGTCCTGGTCTCCATCTGCTCAGGGTAGACTTGGGCCATGCCTAGGAGGCAGGACTATGACACTGTCCTAGCCCAGGCCCCTTGGTGGCTCAGAGTGTGGGGAGAAGAGGGAATGCTCCCCTGCTAGAGTGTGCAGGGCTCCTTCCTGCCAGCTGTGTCCTGGCACCATGTTGGCGAGCCTGCTTGCGTGAGAATGACAAGGAGACTTCTGAGGGCTTGTCTCCAACCAAAGCCCCTGAGCTCATTCTGCTGTTGAGGGGGGTAATGTGGTGGGCAGTGAAGCTTGGGGGAAGCAAAGGCCTGGGGTCTTGACCACTGTGGCCCTGCCAGCTGCACCCTTGTAGCTTTGCTGCCTCCCAGGCCCAACTGCCTCCATCTCCCTGTGCAGTTGATGGGGGAGGGTGGGTTCTGCCTCTGGGGCTGCCAGTGGCTGGGCCACATGTAGCCCCACTGGGGCTGCTCCCTGACAGCCTGTGCCCTCTGTTCCAGGTGCTGGGGAGTCAGGGAAGAGCACCATTGTCAAGCAGATGAAGTAAGTGCTATGTGCGAGAGACAGCCACCAAACCCTGATTTCCCCTCTTCTTTCTCTGGGTCTGTGTTGCACCGCACCCCCCCCCCCCCCCCCCCCACCAAGTAGTGGCCCAGCCAGTCTTAGCCAAGCCCAGGACCTTGTCGGAGGCAATCACCCATCCTCACGTCCCAGAGGGTCGGGGGAAGTTTCCTTCTCTCTGTAATAGGTCCCTGCAGGCTTCAGCAGCCCCAGGAGGCCATGTATGGTCCTCGTGCCCTAGGGGCCCTAACTCCTGACCCCTGGCTGCCAGGATCATCCATGAGGATGGCTATTCTGAGGAGGAGTGCCGGCAGTACCGGGCGGTCGTCTACAGCAACACCATCCAGTCCATCATGGCCATTGTCAAAGCCATGGGCAATCTGCAGATTGACTTTGCCGACCCCTCCCGAGCGGTATGTCCTCTCCTCAACCCCTGCCTGCTTCCCTAAAGGCTTCAGGGCAAGCCTTGTCCTGGGGAACCTAGAAATACCCAAGCCTGGGCCCCATTCTGGAGGCCCCTGACAGGTGGGGTGGGCGTGAACTCCTGTGACTGGCTGACACCTCGACACTGCGCCCAGGATGATGCCAGGCAGCTGTTTGCACTCTCCTGTACTGCTGAGGAGCAAGGCGTGCTCCCTGAGGATCTGTCTGGTGTCATCCGGAGGCTCTGGGCTGACCACGGTGTGCAGGCTTGCTTTGGCCGCTCTCGGGAGTACCAGCTCAACGACTCTGCTGCCTAGTGAGTACTCCAAGGAGCCGGGTGGGGTGAGGGGGGCTCTGGACCACAGCCTAGAATGGAGGGCCTGAGCATTCTCAGAAAGACACTGCCAGTCTCTGCTTATGAAGCTGGTGACTGTCAACCAAGGCCTTGGTGATTTTTGCTTTGAGGTGGGGGGCATGGTATTGAAAGTCAGGAGGAAGGACAGGCAGGGCTGCTGTCCCTCCAGGGCCAACTGGAGTCTGATCTGTCCTTAGACACAATCATTGTATTTTAAAATTTTTTTTTTTAAATTTGTTTGTTTGTTTATTTATTTGGAGGGAACACGCATGAGCAGGGGAGGGGCAGAGGGAGAGGGAGAGAGAGTGAATCCCAAGCAGGCTCCGTACTGTCAGTGTGGAGCCCAATGCAGGACTTGAACTCATGAACTGTGAGGTCATGACCTGAGCCGAAATCAAGAGTCTGACACTTAACTGACTGAGCCACCCAGGTGCCCCTAGACGCAATCATTCTAAAGAACATTTGCTGCCTCCTGTGCCAGGCCCTGTGCAAAGCTTGAGGGACCCAGTGAGGATGGAGTAGACACATCCCCAAGTAGCGACCACCTACAGTGTCAGTGTTATGGTGGGAGTGGGGGTAGGTCTAGAGCAGGGACTGCCTCAGCTGAGTTCTGAACAAGAGACAGGCAGAGGAGGAACAGGAAAATCTCCTAGGCAGGGGCACATGTGCACAGGCCTGGAAGTGAGTAGTGCTGGCTGTGCCGGGGGTCCCAGAAGATGTTCAGACTGGTTGGAGAGGAAGATACAAGGGGAAGAGACCAGGAGGTGACAGATATGTGTTTAAGTTAGAGCCTAAGACTTGGCTGGGGAATCACAGGGGGTTCTGGGAGTTCCAGAGGCCCAGCCTATGGGGTCATTGTCTGAACTCCTTCCCTGAACTACCTACCGTATGCCAGGCCTGGTGCAGAGGGCTGAGCACCCATGGAGAACAGGACAGGTTGGTGGCCAGTGCTGATGGCTGCGGGAGACGTGCCCAGGCTTTTTGGACTGCGCCAAATAGGCAGATAGGCGGTTGCCCCTGTGCTCATACCTCACCTTTCCCACCTCTGCTTAAGCCAGCCCCTGTTCGCAGCACCTTTCTCCCCCGCTGTGCTGCCCTTCAAGTCCTGAGCCCACCCAGAGAGGGGCTGGACCAGGGTGAGGGTGGATAGGAGGCTGGCCCTGCCTGGTCCTGCGCCCTGAGCCCTGCCCCAGTCACATGAAGCGCCTCCCTCTCCTTGCAGTGCCCTGAATGCCCTTGTGAGTGCCCCCCAGAGGAGTTGCAGAATAGCAGCCAAACATAGTGGGGGTCAGAGCTCCTGGGTGGCTCAGTTGGCTAAATGTCCGACTCTTGGTTTCAGCTCAGGTCATGATCTCACAGTTCATGAGTTCGAGCCCCGCATCGGGCTCTGTGCTGACAGACAGAGCCTGCCTGAGATTCTCTCCCTCCCTCTCTCTGTCTCTCCCTCCTCTACTCTGTCTCTCAAGATAAATAAACTTTAAAAAAAATTAAACAAACAAACAAACAAACAAACATAGTGGGGGTCTCCAGACCTCAGCGATGCCCGTCTCAGAGGTCACAGAGGCTCAGCACCAGCAGATCTTATGGGTCCTAGAGGCAGGCAGGGGTGGGTCCTATCAACCATTACCACCTCAGTGTCCAGGATACTCAAGGAGGGTAGGTATGGGTCCCTTCCAGGCTACTCCCCATTCCTTCGTTCCCTAGACATTAAGCACCCGCTGTGTGCCCAGCACTGTTCTGGGGGTGGGGATCCAGCAGTGACACAGGTCTTGTTCTCCCAGGCAGGTTTATGCCATGACCAGATCACCTAGGGGTGGGGAGTGGATTAGAACACTACAGGGAACAGGAGTGCCCCAACCCCTCTTCACAGCAATCCTTCAAGGCTGCTGTGGGTCAGTGGGACCCTGGGGTGAACCCTGTTGTGGAGAAGGGGGAGGCTGGCGTGGAAACCACCAGGAGACCTCTGGGCAAGAGGTTCTCAGTAGGTGGCGGGGTGCCGTAAGCAGGTCACAGCCCATGCGTCATGGGCCCTCATGGTCCTTCCTGTTTTTCTGTTCTGTCCCTGCGTCTCTGAGGTCATTTCCTGCTGGCCCCAACAGCCCTGCGCCAGGAGTGAAGTGAGACATCGGCACTGGGCAGCGGCTCAGAGGCCTGGACCCAGTCCCCAGGGCACCTCAAGGATATTGAGGCAGACAGAGCTGGTCCCAGGGCCTGACAGGAGCAGTGTTGATATTAATCAAGGGAGCTGGTAATGAGGAGCCCCTGGGACTCCTGCCAAACAGGTGCCCATGCTCTCCCTTGAGGAGTCCAAATTTTATTGGACGCTGGGCAAAGAGCCCATTGAGCCTGACAGGCCCCAACCTGTCCAACCCTGCATTGAGGGACATGCCAGGCTGCTCTGTAGTGGGTGCCATAATTGTGCCAATTAGCATCCTGAATCCCTCACTGAAAGACTAATTTGTCCCTTCCCACCCTCCTCAGTTTGCAGCTCTACCAGGCCTGGATCCTGTCTGAGGCAGGCCTGGCTAGGACCTGGGTGCTGGGGCTTGGCTGGCCGGTCACAGCCGCACCTCCTCCGGGCCCGTTCCACAGGCAGGAGGCGGCAAGGGCTTCTGGTCCAGTTTTTCTCATCTGAGCAATGAATGTCATAAAGGCAAGGGTTGAAGAGGCAAGGGCTTTGAGAAATGAGGGGATGGGAGGAATAGGGGCCTGGGTCAGCTGGCCCGGGGTCCAGGTTAGGAGGCCTCCTGCTGGCCACTACTGACCTGCCTGCCCCCACATCTAGCTACCTGAATGACCTGGAGCGCATCGCGCAGAGCGACTACATCCCCACACAGCAGGACGTGCTACGGACCCGTGTGAAAACCACGGGCATCGTGGAGACACACTTCACCTTCAAGGACCTACACTTCAAGTGAGCCAGCATGTGGGCAGGGTGGAAGGGCAGGACTTGATAGCCTTTGGGGCGACAGACGGAGGGACCCTTACTCCAAGGCCTGCTAATGGCTGTATTGGGAGGGAGGGGCTGGTCCAGGATTCCCCAGGATTCCCTGCTCTGAGGTTTCTCAAGGCTGTGTGGTTGCCAGTGGCCCACATCCTCTGCTGCCCCTGCCCCATGTGGCTGCAGCCTGCCCTGCTGACCAGCCCTGACCCCACCTATGCAGACATGCTCCGACCCAGAACCTTGAGTAAGGTGGACAAGTGTGAATGATTCCATGAAGACAACTGCCCCACTCTGAGCAGGCCTCTGTCCTCAGTCAGCCAACTTGTGAAATGGGGACCGTCTCTCGGGACCGCCTTTTCTGGAGCTAAGGCGACCCTGTGTCCGCAGGATGTTTGATGTGGGCGGTCAGCGGTCTGAGCGGAAGAAGTGGATCCACTGCTTTGAGGGTGTCACAGCCATCATCTTCTGTGTAGCCTTGAGCGCCTATGACCTGGTGCTAGCTGAGGACGAGGAGATGGTGAGAGGCCGAGAGGCCACTGAGGGGGGCGTGGGGGTGGGGAGCAGTGGCGGGTGCTGACCGCGCTGTCCTGCCCCCAGAACCGCATGCACGAGAGCATGAAGCTGTTTGACAGTATCTGCAACAACAAGTGGTTCACAGACACGTCCATCATCCTCTTCCTCAACAAGAAGGACCTGTTTGAGGAGAAGATCACACACAGCCCCCTGACCATCTGCTTCCCTGAGTACACAGGTGTGGGGACTGGGCCTCTGGGGAGGAGCTGGTGGTGACCAGGTGGTGTGCAGGCGCCCCCCGCTGGACAGAAGGGTAACTGCGGGACACTCAGGCAGGAGCTGGTGCCTCACTTAGGCCTATGTACTTGTGCCTGCACACAGGGCCTGTACCCCGTACATGTACACAATCAGGAGCCCTTCTTTACACACTCAAACATGCATGTACATTCACATACACTGTCACCCTTTGCACATGTGTGCACATGTTATATGCTTGTCTGTTCACACGCACAGGACCTTGTCGTTCATGTGGGACAGGCCTGCCTGCCGTACAGGTGGCACAAGTCCTCACCATTTTGTCTCCCACAGGGGCCAACAAGTATGACGAGGCAGCCAGCTACATCCAGAGTAAGTTTGAGGACCTGAACAAGCGCAAGGACACCAAGGAGATCTATACGCACTTCACTTGTGCCACCGACACCAAGAACGTGCAGTTTGTGTTCGATGCCGTCACCGACGTCATCATCAAGAACAACCTGAAGGACTGCGGCCTCTTCTGAGGGGGCGGGGCCTGGCAGGATGGTGAGCTGGGACGGTGGTGGGGTGGGTAGGCTGGCAGGGAGCTGGGGTGGAACAAAGTGGAGCCATTGAGCCCAGATAAGGGACAGGGTTGGGCCTCGGGAGGGCCTGGGTTGGGTGGGGGGTTGCCTGGGAGCACAGGGTGGCAAGTCAGGTGGGCTACTGAGGTCAGGGCACACAGGTAGGCTGGCTAGTGATCCAGACAGCAGAAACATCTGGCCATGTGCCGGGAGAAAATTAGAGGGCTGTTCTGACCTCCCTTGGAGAAAACTTAGTCATCCACCAAGCCACTGGCCTGGCCGGAAGGAGGCTAGATGACAGAGAGTGCAGCCACCTGCCACTCAGCGTGACCAGCTCTGCACTCGGCTCTGCGGTCTTTCCTTCAGACCTAGCTGAGGGTCCTGGGCTGACGCCGGCCCCACTAGCCCTGGGGCAGATGGGGAGGACTCTGCCAGTGCTACAGACCCCCCTCCCTCACATAACCCAGCAACAGACACTGGCTCCTGGGCAGCCACTGTGTCCCTGGTAACAGGTGGATGAGAAAAAAGAGAGGGTCATTGTCCAGGGAGGTGGGAGGAGAGGCACACTCTGGCTTCCTCCCGACCCATGCCCTGACTGTCCCCCACCTCCAGGGCCACCGCCGACTCTGCTCCCTCCAGCTCCTGAGGAAGATGGGGGCAAGAGGACCACGCTCCCTGCCTGCCCGCTCCTCTCCTCTCCCCGGCTGCTTTTTCCCTCTTTCCTCTCTCTGTTCTTGGCTCCCCTGTTCCCTCCCTCAGCTCCAGAGACTCGGGTTGAGGAACTGCCACAGGCCCTCCTATTTGAAGCCGGCCCTTGTCCTAGCTGCCGGGAATGGCCGCGGTACCCCCTTCCTGGGCATCTCTTCTGGTGTTAACCATTGTCTTGTTCTGTGATGGGGGAGGGGAGCACATGCTGAATCTCCCAAGGCCTGTGTCTGGAGGGGCACTCACTTCTCCAGCCTGAGACCCCTGGCTTCGCTCAACACCAGCCCCTGACCCAGCCCAAGTCCAAATGTTTACAGGGAGCCTCCTGCCCATCCCACCCCTCTAGCCGCTCGGAGGCCCCAAAGGAAAAAGCACAAGAAGCGTGAGACGCCACCATTCCTGGAGACTACAGTCCACCTGCTCATTCTCGTAGCTTTTTAAAAAAAAAAAATGAAAGTAAAGGAAAAAAAAAAAAAAAAGACAAAACTGCAAACCTAGAAAACTTTTTAGAGAAAAACTATTTAAAACTGTCAGATCCTAACCAGTGCCCACCCAGCCCCCTTCCAGTGATTCCGTGCCTTGAGTGTGTCTGCGTGTTTACACCCATCCCTCTGCTGGCTGCCCCTCCCCTACCCCGTGCGGGCGGCACATCTGCCCTGCCCTCCACAGAACTGGGTTCCAAGGGCTGTTCCAGACAACTGCCAACATCACTGAGGGCCCCGTCCCAGTGGCCCTGGGCCCTGGCTCCATTAACCTAAATGTAGCTCCTTAGCGCTAACCTAGGAACCGCCGCTGCCTGCTGAGGGCCATGCCCCTCGTGCCCTTGCCCCAGGCCCGGGTCCTTCAGCGTTGAACACTTCCTTGCTTTTTTCACATGTTTTATGGAATTGTTCACCTGGTTTGAAATAATAAAATGTAGAAAGAAAAAATACCAAGTACTGCTCAGTACTCTTCTATCCCAGGGACGGAGACCCAGACTAAGCTGTGCCGAGGTGATAGTGACCTGAACCTGAAACCTCAAACCTCATTTGTGGCAGGGCCCCAGGTGCTCTGCCCTCCAGGTCATCCTCAGGCCCAGTACACAGCACCTCAGTGTTCCCACTCTGTAGTCATTTCACCTACTGGCACCAGTACTCGCTCCCCTCTCCTCCCAGGCCCACCGTGGCCTTGGGTTTGAGGCACTCTTCAAGCTTTCCCTGTGCAGCAGGGCGGATTTCTTCCGGAGCTGCACCTCTAAGGGATTCTTCTATATTGGGAGCAATAGAGGGGTCCAGTGAGTAGTGCAGAAGGAAGATGTGACTTCTGACCTCCCAGGCCCAAGGCTCCGAGACCATGAGTTGCAGAGTCCCTTGCACACCCTTCCTTCTCCCCACCTGAGGTGTTTGCCTAGACCCTTGCTCAGGGCTGGGCTTCTTGGGGTTGACTAAACAGAAAGGCCGGGTACAGTAGGGGCCTGAGGCATGTTCAGAAAGGTCTCTGTCCCGCAGCTCCCCCTCCAAACCTGGGGGTGGGGCGGGAAGGGACAGGCAGGTAGCCATGGGCTAGGGCCCTAAAAATGCAGAAGCTTCTGTGAGGCTATGGGAAGTGCGCGCACGTCGCTGGAGAAGACAAGGCAGATGACAAGGCGGCGGGGGTAGGAGGGTGCCCGTTGGGTGAGCTCTGAGCGCCAGGCAAGGCGCCTGGACTTTGTTCCGCGCGCGGGGGCGCTGGACAGCAGGCAGCTGAGCCTAAGGGAAGGGCTCGACGGGGCGGGGCTCGGAGGCGAGCTCCTCCGCAGCCGCCAGGGGGCGCCGTAGTCCGTGCCGGGGCCCGCCGGGCTTGTCACGGAGGCTGACGTCAGCGGGTGCTGCGGAGGCCGCGGGGCACAAAGGCAGCTTTGTCGGGCCGCGGCGGCTCCGCGCCTGCGGCGGGACAAAGCGGCCTGGGCCGGGGTCGGCGCCGCGGAGGCGGGAAAGGCAGGGGGTGGGAGGGTGGGGCCGGGGACCCAGGACCCCGCCTCCGCACACCTGCCAGTCCCCGCACGGCCTCAGGGCCCAGAGTGCTGGCAAGAGATGAGAGACTGCGGCCGGCGGATCGGAAGGAGATCAACGCTCCCCAGCCTCCGTTCCCGCCCCAGTTCCTCGGGCCTTTTCCTGCTACCGCTGCCTCCGAGGCTTAGGGCTGAGGGCCGGCTGGCAAGAACAGGATCCCGCACCCAACCCAGGATCCCTGCCTTCCTTCCAGGCCTGGACCTCGCTGTGCCCCAGATACGCGGGCGGGGCGGGAGCTCCGGTGCGGTGATCCCCGCCCAGCAGGAAGTCGCGCCGGAGATGGTTCCTTCCTTCCCTCCTGATGGGAACCCTGCACAGAGGGACCATTGAGGGGCCGGCATTGTCTGCCAGATGCACCCAGTGCCTCTCACCCTGGGTGGGCCCTGCAGGATTCTGGCCAGGATCCCCTTGTACCCAGCTTGCCGTGGGTCTGGGTGGGGTCCTGGCAAGCAAAGGTTCCCTGGGTGCAGACAACTAGGCCCCCACCTGCCGCTGGCCTTCCTACCCCTGCTCTGATTTGGAGGGCATAAGGCTCCATTGTCCCAGCACTGGCGGGGGCGGCCTTTCAATTCCTCCTTGTCTTTGGCAGTTGGGAAATTCCCAGCCATGGGGGGCAGCTGGGGGAAGCCGGGGGGAGGGGATGGCTCATCCCAGGTGTCTTGCATCCTAAGGGAGGGCCTCCCTGAGGTTGACTCCTGCGGATCCCCTACTGCCTGGAGGTTTCCAGGGCTGAACCTTAGCCTCCCTCATGCCTGGGACCAGCTGGGTCAGCATAGCCAGAGATTCAGTGCTCCCTGGCCCTGTATACCCACCCCAGAGCACCCCAGCTTAAGAAGGTGCATCTTTCTGGCTCCACTCGTGGGCAGCTGCAGCTAAGAGGCCTGGGACCCTTAGGCAGAGCTAGGGAAGGGCCCCAGGCTCCTGCTTCCAGACATGGGTCCCAGTATGAAGTAGGCTGTCTCCAGCCAGTGGAGACATCCATGAAGCTGATGCATCTCCCAGAGGGCCCACCCCACTCCAAATAGTTGCTCAGACTACTGATGTGTGGCAGCCTTGGTATTTTTAACCCATTTGCAGGGTGGGGAAACAGCTGGGGAAGAGAGAAAGAGACAAGCTCTGCGAGCCAGAAGACTTAGAAGGGAGGATTGAGGGAGACTCTGTGGAGAGGAGCCAGGCTGGAAGCCATTCCCCAGCTCAGGCCCAGGCCCCCCACAACACGTGGGTGGAGGCCAAGATGCCAGGTGCAGAACGGGGAGGGGGCCCCGTTAGATCTGGGACCTCTGAGGCTGCAGGGCCTACCAAGGCCTGGAAGAACACTTCACCACGTTCCTGGGCAGCCCCATGGCTCCTGATGTCAGGAAAACTTCCTACTCCCTACCCACCCAGAATCCCTCAAATCATCCCTCCACAGCCCCCATCCCAGACCCAGAGGGCCAAGCCAGCCACCATGCTGGAGAACACAAGCCCTGACTCCATCCACCTGACCTGTGGCCTAGCCAGCCAGATCCTAGCTGCCCTGGGTGTCAGGGAGAGGGCAGGGACAGGACTGTAGGTTCTCTTGACTGAGTTCTGGGTTCAGGCTCACTCCCAAACAACTGAGCCCAATCTTTGTGTCTGTTGCCCTATAAGAGGTCCTGGAGGCCTGCATCTCTTCCACGGGGCTATGCATTCCCCTAACCTCTCCTGGACACCCAGAGGGAAAGCCAGCCCCCATCACACATCCAAGGAGGGCGTCAAGCCAGCTGTGTTATATGTGCAGCTATAGCTGTATGACAGTGAGTTTGTCCATACTCACCAGGCCACTCAGCTCCTTGGTTAATAACAGCGGTGGGCACCAGTTTCCAAGCGGGCAGGGCTCAACACCATGGATCCCTTTCTCCTTCTTGTCTTGGTTTTTCCCTTGCATGAGATAAGCCACACAGGTGATCTTATTTAGGAGAAAAATCAGTTTGATATCCCTTCTTATTGATTCTGCTTTCTGACTTCATTGTGGGTAGAGGGCATCAAGGCCTCTTGGTGGAGCTGGTGCAGGGTCAAGGAGGGACCCAAGGTGTCCCTTGTCCATCAGTCTCCCATCCCCTTCCTCCACAGGCTCAGCAGGCCCAGGAAGGTGGAAGGGCTTTCTGCAAACATTCTATCTCCTATTTCCCTGGGTCTGTCCTCTGCTGGGTCCTGGGGCCCCCACTGATGATAGCCCCTGGGGAACCCGGAGCCCCACAGAGAGGCTTGAACCTGGGTGTTACAGGCATCTGGGGCTTCACAAAGGAAATGACACCAGAGAGTTGGATACTGAGTGGTGAAGAAGAGTCCAGCAGGTGGCAAAGAGGATGGCCTAAAAGCCCGGAGGGCACCGGCCAAGCAGAGTCCTGGCAAAGAAAGTACTGCTGCCTCCCAGAAGTTGGGTGGCCAGAGCACTGGCAGGGTTGCCTAAGGCTAAGCCTAGGAGCCCCCAAGCTCCAGGGAGCTCTCTGAGGGGGGGGGCCAGGGGACTGCAGAGGGGTGGAGGAGTGGCAGACCACAGGGGCACAGCCTGGGCGGTAGGCTGAAGGGGTCAGGCTGCATGCTGCTGGGGGAGGAGGCGGGACCTTCTCAGGTCAACCAGGCAGAAAGGTCTCCCTGAGACAGGGGCTCTAGGAGAAGGGATGTGGGCTTGGCCCTGCTAGGGCTGGGATGGAGACCTGGAGGAAGACTGAGGAGTCCTCAGGGGTTGGGGAGGGATGGAGGTTTAGGTGGAGGGTGGAGGCAGTCATTGGCTGTGGCCGGAGGGTTGGCGGGGGCTGGGGACAGGAGAGGAGCCAAGCCCGACAAGGGGCCCTAGTGAAGCAGGGCTGAAAGAGGCAGCAGTGAAGGGTCTGCTTCGAGGCTCTCAGGCCTGGATGCCCAGTGCTGAGGTGGCAGCAAGAGCGCACACCTGTGTTCTGCCACAGTGGCCAGACCTGCCTGGCCCGCCAGCTGCAACCGCAGGGCGAGTGAGGAGCGAGATCTGAGAGGTGCAGTCTCTCCCTAGGGACACACAGCTGGCGAGTGGCAGTCAGGATTCAACCACGCCCCTTCCAGCCTACTTAAGGGGGTTGATTCCTGAGGCAGGTTCACCCCCACCCCGGCATCCAGAGCCCCGCAGCCTGCACTACTGGGCAGCTATACCCAAACCGATTAAGGGAAGGTAGTATTTATGTTAATACATGTTAATAAGCATGGTGTGCCACCCTAGTCTACTTTGGCTGCATTCCCGGCACCCCATCCCACACTCCCGTAAACTATGGAGGAGGGGAGAAGGAGGCTCCACCCGCCCCTGCCTCGCCCCTCCCCCCTCCTGCTGGGCAATGTAGAAAACAGGAGGGAGAGGAGAGCTGTGATGTGGCTGGTGGGGGGGGCTACCCCATCCCTGAGGGGCTGACCTCAGCCCAGGAGGAATGTGCAGGAGGCGGAGGGCAGGGGCGGAGCGGGTGGGGGCAGGGCCACAACCAGAGGCCCAGGGTTCCTGGCAGCCCCTCCCTCGGCCCCTCCACCTCAGCACTGACATGGCCCTCAGAAGGGAAGGGGAACAGGCAAGGAGGGGAAGAGCTGATCTTTCCAAAAAGGTGGGCCAGGGTACCTGGGAGCATGGATACTAGGCTGGGGGCGGGTGGGGGAAGGGCCCCAACACCTTCTCCCAGGAAATCTCCTCCCGGGTGGGTAGTAGATTGTCAGGGAAGTCAGGCCTCTCAGTCAGGCTTCCCCGGGCCCATTCCTACCTCCTATCTCACCCCGACCCAATGCCTAAGTCCTCAGGGTAGCGTGTCCTAATACCCACGTGGCCAGAACTGGGGAAGGTTGTGACGCTGGAGCCACCAGCCTTAATGGCTAAAACAGGTGTGAGTGGGAAGCCAAGGCCTGACCCAGCCCAGGCTGGGCACTGGGAGCGTTGTCTCCAGCCTTCCTCAGATGAATATCCTACCCTAGCCGCACCACCCAGAGTCCAGGCAGGGCACAGTTTCCAGCTGGTGATGGGGGTGGGGGTGGGGTGAGGAGGCAGGTGGTAGGATTGGCAGGACCATCCAGTTATTTCCAGAAAGAAAAACCAAGGCCTTGGTGGGCTGTGCCACTAATAGGCAGCATCAGGGCAAGAATCCAGGCAGGCCTTTGCCCATGGGTACCCTGGCAAAGGGTAGAGGTCAGGAGGCTGAGGTGGCCCTTGGGCAGTGGTGCAGGTAGCCATACAGCTACCTTCCTAGTTTGTTCCATTCTGTCAAGACTTGGGCCCAGGCTGACTGATTCCAGAATCCTTAGAGACTCCCAGAGTCCAGAGTAGCTCACAGACAATGACCCTGCTCCGAGAGTGCTGCCTTCGCGAGGTGTCTGTCCAGGGTCTGGCATACATTTGGACCTGCGGCTGAGGAGCAGAAAGAAGACTTTGTGGGGACAGGGACAAGTTGAGCTCCCACCCCTGCAGATCTCCCTTCCTGCTCCAAGAAGCAAGGAAATCAATGCAGAGGGCTCAGGTGGGCGGGGACAGCCCCAAAATGTTGGAAAGATGGTGGGGGTCCTGGTTCTACTTTTCAGTATGGACACGGGGCTGGGAGGGAATGAAACTGAGACCATGACCCTGAGCCTGAAGAACTAAAAGCACTGGGGGCAGGTAGGGGGCACAGTAGGGGTGGGTGGGGACCTCAAAGGCACTTGCTGATCTTGGCTGGTAGGGTGGAAAATTGTAAACAGCCAAAGAATTTTGTTTGCTTGCATGGGGCCAGGGGAGGCTGCCCAGGTCCAAGGCAGAAGCAGGGAGGAGAAAGAGGCTGCTTCCCAGAAGCCCAAGAGCTCAAGCTGGGGTGCATCCTTCCACTCCCCTCCCGAAGGCCCCTGACCCGCACTCTTCCTCTGCCAGCCAGCCAGGCCAATTCAGGAAAACTAGGTCTCGAGGCTCAGGAAAGAAGGGCACGGCCCCACCCTGGCTGGGCACAGACACAGACACAGACACAGACACCGCTACTCCAGGGAAGCTGGCAGGGGACGGGCCACAGAACTTGAAGTTCACACAGCCTCCCTCACTGATCAACTGCAGAGCTGCTGAGCAGCCTTGGGGAGGTTGTGGGAAGATGCCTTTTATGGGGATTGAGGGGTGAAAGCCCATCCTCAAGCCCTGTCATGTTCACCCAGGTGGACCCAAGGGCCCCATTCAGCCATTGTCAACATTCAGCTCTTCCAAAGCAGACAGACCCCCGGCAGTACAAACAGGGTCGTCCACCAGGGTCAGTTTCAGGCTAAGATCCCAGACCCTTCCCAACTGAGCCACCGAGGTTTCAGAGCCGTGTGTCCTGAATCACAGAGGTCACTCAGAATGCTCCTCACCCCCCTGCAGAGAGGCAGAACCACCCATCAGGAGGGGGTCTCTGGATGGGCCTACATCCCACAGTGCAGAAGTGAAACTTGAGGGCCTCTGCCACCTCTGACTGCCCCGCCTGGCCCTCTCGGGCCCCTCCTTTCCTGCCCCAACTGCTGTCCTCACAGCCTCTGCCAGCCAGGTGGCAGAAGCACTAAGTGGCTCTAGTGGTGAGGAGGGGCAAGGGCTGGGGCTGGGCTGGGGGCCCATCGGACCCCTAGTTGAGAACTCCATCCCCGGACCTGCGACCCTCCCATGCCAGCTGGCTCCTGGGAACTGAGCCCCTCATTACCCACCTCCACCTCCCCAGCTGTGTAGGGACAGGTGAGGAACTCTAGTCTCCTGGACCTGCTGTTCCCTCTGCCTGCTTCACAGAGCCTTCTGGGGCTGGGGAGGGGGCCCTATTGCTTCTTCCTCTTTTGCCTGGACTGGCTGCCCCACTTCCGGATGGCTCTTGGGTGCACCCTATTGCCCTGAGGCCCTACAGGGGAGGGGTCGCTCCTCCCCACTCCTCCCTTGTGCCCACTCCACTCTGGCCTGGCCACCAACTCTGGCTGGCCCGGCTGCCTGCCCGGTCACCCGATCCGCCCCATAAACTTGACGGCGCGTGTAGGGCGGCGGCTGGCTTGGTGGAGGCGGGGGTTGCTCCTTAAAGGAGCCGTCAGAGGGTGCCCTGCGGCCCCGCGGCTTCTTCCCTTCTCCAGGGAGGGCAGCCCGGTGTTCTGTGGCATCGCAGACCTCACGGGCTTGGGCTCGGAAGAGGCGATGGCAAGTGTCAGTGGAGGGAAGGCGGGAGGTGGGGGTCCTGGCACGGGAGGGGTTCGGGGGCTGCGGGACTGGGCAGGGGTTTGGGGGGAGCGATGTGGAATGCCCCTCGGCAGTTGTGCACCCCAGGACCCTGCCCCACACCAGGGCTCCTGCGCCCGGCACCTGCCGGGCCAGCTCTGGGGAGGATGATTGGGCATTGCGGCTAGAGGCTGGCCCCTTGTAAGGGGTCCAGGGAAGGGCTCTGGCTCAAAGGTGGAGGGGCTCAAAGACGGTGAAACCTGAGGGCGAAGGCGGGGGAGGGAGAGGTACAGAGGCAGCGGAAGCTCAGAGAGAGAAGGGCAGCTCATCCGAAGCAGGGGTGAGAGGCTGCCTGAGGACTTGATTCCTCTTGGGTCTGAAGTCTGAGCTCACAGAATTTCTGTGTAACCAGCTCCTTCCACCCTCGTGTGGGGAGAGAGAGGTCAAGCACGAAGCTGGGGCTGCAGCCATCTCCAAGTCAGCAGCCGAGGCTTCTGTCCAGCCCCAGCGGTGCAGGCGCTGGGGCTCCTGGGCAGCACTTCTTCCTCAGAGGAATGGGTTTCAGGCATGTTTCCGAGTTGAAGGCTGTGATTGTCTCTGCAGTTGTATTTGCTCACCTGCATGTCCAGAGAAACACACATACACTTGTCTGTGTGTCTGCACACACATTCGCACATGCACGCATCTGTGACACACATATACACGTGTCTAAAGTGCACACATGTGCCATATATCTACATGTATAATACAACTCTCATGCCACACACTGTCACAGACATGTACACATCTGCCTGCATACACATGACACACGCGCGCGCGATACAGATAACACAAAGGGACCCTCAGAAACAGTCACACTCACAGGCGCCCACACCATTGGCTCCAGCCCCAAGGGTGCCTCAGTTCCTCTGTAGGCCTGTGGGTGCACAGCCACCTCCAGAGGCCTCACCCCTCCTGTCGCTGCTCTCACTCCCATGACTGGTTTGTTTTGCTCATTACACTTGGCGCCCTCTGAAATGACTTCACTGATCTGAGTCCTTGTTGGCACTCTGCCCCCTCCTGCATGGGGACTTTGTCTGTGTCCCCCAATGTCCCAGGCTGGCATGAAGTAGGCACACAGAGTTTGTGAATTAATGCCTGTGTGTCTATGGGAGGGGGGTTACGAGGGAGGGTGACGTGGTGGGGCGGGCGCCTGCCCACGTGGGGGTGACCCCAAGGGTGTGCCCAGCGTGGGTGTGTCTGTGATTGTGGCCAGGCAGGGCACACTTGGAGGGAGGGGAGAGCTCGGAAGTGGAATGCGACCCCCCAGCCTCTTTTCCCTAGGGGCTGTAATCTGATCCCTGGGGACTCCCCCCTAGCCTCCAGCCCGCCCTCGTCCTTGCTGCAGCTCCTTCTCTTCCAGATCCTGGGGCAGAGTCCAGGGCGGCTCAAGGCTCCTCCACACACGCCTGCTGAACCCTGAGCACCCTGAGCTGCCCGGATGGGGCAGGCTGCGGCCGCCGCCATGATCCCAGGCCTGGCCCTGCTCTGGGCAGCAGTGCTGGGGGGTGCTGCCCCCAGCCCTCCCCGCCTTCGGCTCTCCTTCCAAGGTAGGTGCACCTGGCAGGCAAGAGGGCTTGGCTCAGGGTGGGCAGGAGAGAGACCCAGTGTGAGTAGGGGGCACTAAGTTTGCTGCTGCCCTGTGCCACTGGCCCAGGTTTGAGTGGGGACACTTTCAGGCCATCTCCAGTTAACCCTGTCCTGGCCTCAGCCCCCAGCCTTTCTGCACACATTCTCCTCTGACTTTCCCAGGAAGACCCCTTCTGTTCCCGTGGCAACAGATCCTGCCTGTGTCCCATCCACCACCCCCACACCCCTGACACAGAAGGGTGGTCACCAGGCATCGCACTGAGCTTAGGCTAGTAGCAGGGTGGCAGAGAATCCTCAGCCTGACTTTGGGGTGGGGGTCCTGGCTTTCCCTACATACGCAGCCTCCCCCAACACCCGGCCTCCCAGTGCGCCCGCCTGCAGACACTGCTTGTCCAGGCACGCCTGAGGAGTTCAACCTGCTTTTCCTTTGGGGGGGGGGGGGGGGGGGGGGGACGGTGCTGCATTGCCCACTCTGGAAGCTTTTCACATGGGTGGATCTGTCTTCGCGAATGTAAACTCACACATGGGTAAACTCACATGTGTGGGCCAGGTCACATATACAACCATCAACTGTGAGAGAGACGATAGGTAGGGTCTGGGGAAAGCTCCCAGCATGGCTGGCAAACACTACCCTGCAGAGCTCCAGGCCCAGCACGGTCTCCGGACCTTCAGGCTGGAGAGGACCTGCTGCTATGAAGCTCTGCTGGTGGACGAGGAGAGAGGACGTCTGTTTGTGGGTGCCGAGAACCGCGTGGCCTCCCTCAGCCTGGACGACATCAGCAAGCGGGCCAAGAAGGTGCCAGGGATCCCCAGCCTCTGTGCTGCCCAGGGGGGTGGGCCCCTGAGCAGACACCCTCTTCACAGAGACCAGGCAAAGGCCCTTGACCTGTGTCCCCCTTCCCTGGCCCCCTCGCAGCTGGCCTGGCCGGCCCCTGTGGAATGGCGAGAGGAGTGCAACTGGGCAGGGAAGGACATTGGTGTGAGTGCTGGCCGCCCGGGGCGGGAGCGGGGAGGCCCGGCCCCTTGCTCCGCAGACAGCAGAAGCCTGCCTCTTCTGTCTGGGATGGGGGCAGGGGGTCGAGGTGGCTGAAGTTTGGAGGTAGTGAGTCAGGGTGGAGGCTCATGTGATTCTTCTTGGGGGCCTCTGAGTCATAGGGGGCTGTACAGGCCTATGCTTCTCCATGCACCCCTTCTGTGAGAGGTGGGCTAAGCTGGTCACCGAGGGTGTCCGGGCCCCTGAAGCCCATGTTGCTACTTGCCTGGACTGATGCAGAAGAGAGGAAGGGGTGAGGTACCACTGGCGAGCTGGGACCCCTTAACGCTGCCTCCCTGGGGGAGGCCTCATCGTCCCTGCCCCTGCCCGCCCACTAGACTGAGTGCATGAACTTCGTGAAGCTGCTGCATGCCTACAACCGCACCCACTTGCTGGCCTGTGGCACAGGGGCCTTCCACCCAACCTGTGCATTTGTGGAGGTGGGCTACCGGCTGGAGGTAAGGCCAGATCTAGGCAGAGAGGGAGGTTGGGAGGTAAAGAAGGGCCTGGAAGTTAACAACCGCCCCCTGCCTCCCAGGAGCCCACGCTCCGGCTAGACCTTCGAAGGCTGGAGGACGGCAAGGGCAAGAGTCCTTATGACCCCAGGCATCGGGCTGCCTCCGTGCTGGTGGGTGAGTCCAATGGCTAGGGCCCTGCAGAGACTCTAGACCCTCCTGAGAGCCCCTGAGAGCCCCCAGGGCATCACTGACTCCTTAAGAGCTCTTGGAGCTCTACAAGCACTCTCCACAGAGAGTCTTCAGATTGGCTAAGCAGCCCTTGCCCTATCTGCAGGGAAAGAACTGTACTCAGGGGTGGCCGCAGACCTCATGGGCCGGGACTTCACCATCTTCCGCAGCCTGGGCCAGCGTCCAAGTCTGCGAACAGAACCACACGATTCTCGCTGGCTCAACGGTGAAAGGCTGGTGGAGCTATTGGGAGGGGGCTCTCATCCCCAACAGGGTGGGTGCCTAGTAAGACCCATAAAGGAAGTGAGCAGTGGGTGCAGCCAGGTCTCGCCAAGTACCCACCATGCATCAAGCCCTGTGCTAGGGCCTGGGGCTGCAGGGCAGACAAGACCTGTGTGGCCCATGCCCTCGTTGAGGTCACAGACCTCAGAACAGGTACATAATAAGATGGTTCCAATGGCAATGAGACCAGTGAGTGAACAGACAGAAAGGGAAAAGGAGACCAGGTGGTAAGAGAACTGGAGACAGGAAGCTACTCTGCTGAGGACAGGGGAGAGCTAATTCCCAAAGCACAGCAGGATTGAGGGAAGAGCATTCCAGGTAAAGAGAACAGCTAGTGCAAAGGCTCCGGGGCAGGAACAAGCCAAGGAACAGACTCATGAAAAGAGAAAGGATAAGGGGTCTGTCCGCATTGTCAGAGGTCAGGGTCATTTGTTTTAAGAGTGAGGGGACCCAGCAGAGTATTCACAGCAGTAACAGGGGGAATCTGCTTCCTGCTCAAGAGGAAGATTCATGAGTGAAGGTAAAACCCCAATATCCCATCTCCCTCCTTTCTGGACCAAGGGCCTGGAGAACTGTCAAGGGCCGAGGGGAGAGGCCTGTGTGTCTAGGTAGTCTTGGTCTCTGCTGCCCTCTTGTGGTTACTTCTTGACTCACAGGCCCTGATCCTCTGGATGTTGTCCCCTTAGAGTGCCATCCTACCTGGAGACCGGGTGGTCAGATGCTGCCCCGTGGGCTTCTGGGGGCACCAGAGAAAGGAGAGGGAGCATGTGGGTCTCATGAGTGGCAGGGCCAAGACCTTTCTGACCCCACTCCTCCTGCTGCTAGAGCCCAAGTTCGTCAAGGTCTTTTGGATCCCAGAGAGCGAGAATCCTGATGATGACAAGATCTACTTCTTCTTCCGTGAGTCGGCAGTGGAGGCTTCGCCATCACTGGGACGCCAGACTGTGTCCCGGGTTGGCCAGATCTGTCGGGTGAGGAGTCCTTGGGCCACATCCGATGACTACATCCCTGCCCTTTTGCCTGTCTGGGCCTCCCCCTCATCCCTGCTGATTGACCCTGCAGAATGACGTGGGAGGCCTGCGAAGCCTTGTCAACAAGTGGACCACGTTCCTGAAGGCGCGTCTGGTGTGCTCAGTGCCAGGTGTCGAGGGCGACACGCACTTTGACCACCTCCGTGAGTGCCAGGAGCAGAGGATGGGGTTGGAGAGAGGGAGTGCAGGGGGCCAGACCCAGGAGCCGGGCTGCCCAGAGGGCTGTGTGCCCTCCCCCAACTAGGCTTCTTCCCCACAGAGGACATGTTCCTGCTGTCCTTGAGGGACCGCTGGAGCCCACTGCTCTACGCTGTCTTCTCCACATCGAGGTGAGGGGCAGGAGGTAGAGGGCAGGGCCCAACGGGCTCTGCTGGGCCCCTCAGTCTGCTCATGTCTTCGCCTGCAGCACCATCTTCCAGGGCTCTGCAGTGTGTGTGTACAGCATGAACGACGTGCGCCGGGCCTTCCTGGGGCCCTTTGCACACAAGGAAGGGCCCATGCACCAGTGGGTGTCCTACCAGGGCCGTGTCCCCTACCCTCGGCCTGGCATGGTGCGTAGCCCCAGGAGTCCCACCACAACCCACTTAAAGTCTCAGGGGTGGAAAACTTGGCCTGGGATCTTCTTGGTGAATGTGGTTTTTTCCTTCCGTTATGGGTGGGAAAACATCACCTTCGTCAGACAGGGCTCCTCGGAGGAAGGGCATATTTCCCCCTAAGACTCCCAAGGGCAAGGCTGGGTCTTCTCTCTTCAGATTCGCAGGGCAGACCTCTGTCCATTAGCACTCCCCTATACTCGGGTACCTGGAGGTCTCTTGTGGACCCACCAGGCCCTCGTACCCACATCCCTGTCGTGCCTCCTCCCCACCTGCCCAGTGTCCCAGCAAGACCTTTGGCACCTTCAGTTCTACCAAGGACTTTCCTGATGACGTCATTCAATTTGCCCGGAACCACCCCCTCATGTACAATTCGGTCCTGCCCATGGGTGGTCGCCCTCTCTTCATACAAGTGGATGCTGGGTACACCTTCACCCAGATCACTGCAGACCGTGTAGCAGCTGCTGACGGACATTACGACGTCCTCTTCATTGGCACAGGTCAGTGTCCTGCCATGACTGCCCATAAAACTCTGTCCAGACTCTCTTCCACCTGTCAGCGGAAGCTGCCCCTGCCCAGTCCCATCTTCACATCTTTGCCTGGGTTGTGCTCTCATCTCCTTCTGGATGCTGGTCTGATTGTTCCAACCCACATTCTTCACCTATCCAACCATGCTAAGGGTAAAGGCCTCAGAAGTGAGGAGATCCCCAGCCCTAGCTGCCAGGAAACACAGGGAATCACTCATTCCTCATCCCTGCAGACGCTGGCACAGTGCTGAAGGTGATCTCTGTCCCCAAGGGCAGCCAGCCTAACGGGGAGGGGCTGCTCTTGGAGGAGCTGCACGTTTTTGAGGTGAGGCCTAGCCCCCTCCTCCTAGAGGAACCCTACCCCATTGATCTCTGATCCCAGCGCTCCTCCTCCTCTCAGGATTCATCTGCTATCACCAGCATGCAAATCTCTTCCAAGAGGGTAAGTGACCAAAAGGCTTGGGAGCAGAAGGGACCCAGTGTGTTCCCCGGGCACCCCTGCCTCCACGCCTCCCTTGGTAGTTTGAAGCACTGGGTTTGAGTATAGGTTCTGCCTTTGCTAGACTGCGTGACCTGAGACCCTGATCAGTGTCAAGTGGGGTGAGGGATCCCTGACCAATGGGAGGCGGGCACAGGGCTGCCTTCGGTCAGCCCGGAGCCCCTCGTGCCCCCTAGCACCAGCTGTACATAGCTTCGCGGAGCGCGGTCGCCCAGATCCCGTTGCACCTCTGTGCTGCCCACGGCCGCGCCTGTGCGGAATGCTGCCTTGCGCGAGACCCTTACTGCGCCTGGGACGGGGCCGCGTGCACGCGCTTTCAGCCCAGCGCTAAAAGGTGGGCAGGGTTGGGGGCGGGCCACCTGGAATCATTTGCAGCACCTGGCTAAATGAAGAAGGACTCACGGAGGCTCTAATGTACCAATGCAACCCCCACCCTGCAGGCGGTTCCGGCGGCAAGACGTGAGGAATGGCGACCCCAGCACGCTGTGCTCCGGCGGTGAGTGCCCCAGCTGCCCCACTTCTGGGCCTTTGAAGACGCCCCACCCTGCCCTGCCTGAATCTGACATTCCTTTGCCCTCCCCAGACTCCTCTCATCCCGCACTGCTGGAGCGGAAGGTGTTCGGTGTGGAGGGCGGAAGCGCCTTCCTGGAGTGTGAGCCCCGCTCGCTGCAGGCGCGCGTGGAATGGACCTTCCAGCGCGCAGGGGAGGCGACCCACACCCAGGTGAGCCTCACGCCCTCCCTTCCCAAACAAGCCCTTGTCCCGCCCCCTACATCCAGGAGAGCCCCGCCCTAGCCAGTGTGGTTCCCACTTCTAGACTAGGTCCGACCCCAACCAGTGAGACTCCGTCCAGCTAGACCCCTTACGTCCAGTTTGGTCCCTTACCTGAACTCCACATTCTGGTGAGGCCCCATTCCATCTAACTAGACTCCTGACACCCCCCTCCCCCATCCGAGAGGAGCCCCGCCCTCGCCCCGCCCCGCCCCCATGTTCAGGTACCCCCCCCCCCCTCCAGTCCAGTCCCGTCCGGTCTCGTCCGGTCCCGTAAGGGTTTCCGCTTTTAGACCACTGGTCCCAGTGCACCCAACCTTCAAAGGTACACCTGCGAGAGTCCCTTACCTGCTCATGCTTGGCCACCGTTGACCCTCTACCTCTCCTGGCCCGACCTGGGAGCCGGGTTTCCTTGTTCCTGACACCGATGCCTTTGCCTCCCACTGGCCCCGCCTGCAGGTAGCTATGGAGGAGCGCGCGGAGCGCCTTACGGGGGGACTGCTGCTGCGCGGACTGAGGCGCGGGGATTCTGGCGTGTACCTGTGCGCAGCTGTGGAGCAGGGCTTTTCGCAGTCGCTGCGTCGCCTGGTGCTACACGTGCTGAGTGCTGCGCAGGCCGAAAGGCTGGCCCGGACCGAGGAGGCTGTGCCCGTAGCCCCTCCAGGCCCCAGGCTCTGGTACCGGGACTTCCTGCAGCTGGTGGAGCCGGGCGGCGGTGGCGCGAGTTCCCTGCGAATGTGTCGTCTGCAGCCCGAGTCGCGCCCACCGCCTCCCGAGTCACGGAGGAAGGGCCCACGGAGGAAGGGCCGAAACCGGCGAAGGCACGCCCCAGAGCCGCGTGCTGAGCGGGGGCCGCGCAGCGCAGCGCACTGGTGATTCGGCAGTCCACGCCGGGTACAGGGAAGGAGGCTACAGGCAGGACAGGGGGAGGACAGACCGTGGAGGACGCACAGCTAGGGGGCCTGGCACATTGGTCCCTGGTTGATGGAGACACCGACCTACAGGCCCTGGCTGAGGGGCAGCCTCCCCGGCTTATTTATTAACAGAGGATAACCCTTGAATGTAGCCCTGGGAGGGACGGCCCAGGCGGGGCACAGGGGCCGGCTGGTCGGGAGAAGGGAGATAAGCAAGGCTCCAGAGCAACGACCTGGGCAGAGGAGGTGCCCGGAGTGCCCACCCCGGGATAAAGACCTCCTCCTTGGAGAATGAGCAGAAAGCTGTGAACAGGCTGAACTGGTGGGGCGGGAGTGGGACAGGCCGACTGTACTAATGCAATAAACACATTATGAGCCGAAGCTGGAATGCCCCCAGCTGACAACCGCTGGTACTAGGTCTTGCTGTGCTGCCTTGGGCAACTTCCTAGCAGTCTTAGGACCTCAGTTTCTGAAAAGGATGCTGTGATGAGGATTAAAGGCAGTTTCCATGTGACTGAGTAGATTCTGTGGGGCCTTTGGGGCCCTACTGACCTGCATAGTATGTTCTGAATATGATTTCTTGGATGAGTGCTATGAAGAAAATGAAATTTGGACATATGGAAAATAATGTGAGAAAGCATCACTGAGGGGGTGACATTTGAGCTAAACAACAAGGAGCCAGTCATGGGAGTATCTAAGGGGTGGAGTGTTCCAGGAGGCAACAGCTAGTGCAAAGGTCCTGAGGTGGAAACAAGGTTGCTGTGTGTGAGGAACATCAAGGAGGCCAGTGTGATACAGTGGAGTGATGGATTTGGGATGTTTTAGGGGGAGGATTCTTACTGTCTTACTTCCTCCCAGTTGGGGAGAAGGGCCACAGGGGTCCAACAGCAAAGGGTGGGCCCTCAGCCTGGCCACTTCCTCCCTTCAGGGGTGAGTGGTACCATGCCTCCTCACACAACATGGTGTGACTTGTATGGAGAGAGGAGGGAGGAGGTAAACTGCAGACATGCAGCTGCATTCCATTTTCACGTGTCCTGCACCAGGGAGGAACCATAATTGTCCTCTCTGTTTTACAAATGAGAAAATGGAGGTCAGAGAGCAGGCAATCCGTTAACCAAGGTTGTAGGCTTATTAACAGAAATACCAATCTTCAGCCTAAGTTTGGCCACTGACCAACGTGAGTGTTTACCTTTATAGGTGTGTCTCTGCCCTCTTTGGGGATTCTCAGAGCCCTCATTGCAATGCATCACCCCAATCCCTGGTGCCAGCAGGTCACACAGGGGTAGGTTCTTGTCCGTGTGCTGGGAGAAGAGATGACCCAACTTTGGGTCGGGGTCTTTGTGGATAGAGGCACAGGGCTCCCTTACATACCTTGGCTGCCATGTGGGGCATTGCTGGAGGTGAGCATGAGGCAGCTTGTCTGGATACAGACACCAAGGCCTGTGCATGTATGGGAGTGGTAGAGTTCCCCAGGGAAGACCCTGGGTACATGTATTAGTGGAGGTGTGCTCTTGTCTGGGCTCCATCACCAGCTAGCTGGCCCATGTGGGTCACTCCACAACTTCCCATGGCTGAGAGCTGCCCCCTCTAAATATAGCCCAGTGGGCTGAGCTCAGGCCTATTTTAGGCCCAGGCTGGGAGGTGGCCTGCCTTCCCCAGGCTCTGAGGAGCCGCTGCTGCTTCCATCCTGTCCTGATACTGAGTGCTATTATCAGCCCCCCAGCTGCCCACCGCCCACCATGCCTGAGGACACCCAAGAAGGTAGGAGATGACTGTGGGGGAGGTCAAGGCCCCAGTCCTGTGACCCTGTGAACCACAGAGCAAACCCACTCTGTCCCACTGACCTCACTTCCTTAACTAGTCATCAATCACCATGCCGTAGATTAAGGGAACCTGCCCCCTGTGCATGGAGAAAGGGCTATGTCTGGAACCCCACCTCCCCTTAGGCCCTGCCTGTTTCCCCTGCTAGGGACAGCAGGGAGGGATTGGGGGGAGCTACTTGCTTGGGGGTAGTTAGCTATAGGCTGTGCCCAAGTGGGTATGGGCTGAGTAGGTGGCCCGCCAGGCCAGTTCGGCTCTTCATTCAGGGAGGAAGCTGGGATTGGAGGCGGGCAGTGGTTCCAGGAAGCATTTGGGCATGCAGCCCAGGGACTGGGAGTGGATAGATCTCTGGTCACCTCCAATTTGGGCCTAACTGGACCCAACTGTTAGCCAGTTGGGATCCTTTGGCCTGGCCAGACTGACAGCTAGTTAAGACTTTGGTGGCCAATCACCTAACTACCCCACTGTATGCAAGAAGTACAGAGGTTCACAGGGGCCACAGCAGGGATGACCAGCTGTTTCACTGCTCCAGCAGGTCTAGCTGGTCAACCCTCTTATCACATTTTCAACATTTCAACTGGATGGGAGGGCCCCAGCCCCCACTAGTGGTGGAGGATGTTTGCCTCCTTTTGAGGCCCTAACAATGATGTTTACCACGATATTCCTGGTGATGAACAGAATCTGAGTTCAATTTATAAAGTGTAGGGAGGGGCACCTGGGTGGTTCAGTCGATTAAGTGGCCAACTCTTGATTTTGGCTCAGGTCGTAATCTCACCATTTGTGAGTTCAAGCCCCACACTGGACTCTGCACTGACAGCACTAGTGGAGGCTGCTTGGGATTCTCTCTCTCTCTCTCTCTCTCTCTCTCTCTGCCCCTCCCCAACTCCCAAGCGGGCAAGCTTGCTCTCTCTCAAAATAAATAAACATTAAAAAAAAAAAAAAAAAGTGTTGGGAAAGCAGAGCCAAGTGCAGAGGAGTTTCACATGACCCCTGACCTATCACCCAAACATAATGACTGGCAGCATCTTGTTTCACTTTGGAGCATTTCAAGGGCCAGTTTCAAGCAAATCATGAAGGTGGAATTATTGTTGTGAAAGTGATAGTCCAATCACCTTTGCCCCTATCAATGCCCCATACTGTTACCTACCAGCCAGCTGGGTATATGGAGGTTTAAGGAGCCAAGATTAAAAAATAAATAAATAAAATAAAAAGTCAAAGAAAAAAAAAAAAAGTACCTTTTTAGAAATCACAAAATAAATACTTTTGAGGAGTACAAAAATAGTAAGATCACAAGAAAAGTACAGAGGTCCCAGTGACTAAATGGGCAGAGGCTGTGAATGGATAACTAGGAAGCCACACACATTCATCAGGCCCTCCAGGCAAAGAGACCCAAATAGGTCAAGAAAAGCCTTTCCTCATCTCCCAACTGGCAAACATGCGTACACGTGTGTATATAAATTTTTCATTGAAAATGCCTAATGGTGGCGATGTTGTACCCTTTTGGGGGTTGTGGATAGTCATTCTGGAGGACAGTTTAATAATGGCTTAAAGAAAAAGTCCCTGCTCTTTAAGCCAATGATTTTGCTTCTGGGAATCCGTCCTTATTAACAATTAGGAAATTGGGAAAAACCTTCATACTCAATGATGCATATCCTTCCTGGGAGTTACTCACTTCCAAAGGGAACTGGAAACAACCTAAATGCCCAGGCAGCCTCAAAGGGGACCTCAGAAGCATGTAGAACAGCTTCATAACAAAGGCATGTCACATGTTGAGTGAAAACAGGGTTCACAGAAGTACAGCAGGATCAGGCTGAATATGTTAAAGCAGAGCCAAGGCCACAAAGCACAAGCACCACCCAGCTAGGATGGAGATGTGGAGGTGCTAGGCACTGGGTCTGGCCTGATGGCCAACCCACAGGGTCTGCAGGGAAAACTGATAGCAGAAGAGGCAGGAATGAATTTCACGCACTGTGGGGTTAGTCCTTCAAAGCTGACAAACTCTTCTCTAGAAATGAACAGGCAGAGGAATGCCTGAAAGTCGTTGAGGTGCTTGTAAGGAAACAAAAGTGAGCAGGGCAAATGCACCTCCTGCTACTGTAGGTGTTAACAGGCCCACGGAGTTCTGGGGTCATCCTGGTTCCGAATCAAGTGTCGTTCCTGAGCTGGTTTTAGGGCACTAGGAGCCAATGTCCCTTTGTCCTGTCCCATCTTTTCTGAGCCGCGGCTGCCGCATGAGGCCACCTTAAAAGGGAGGCGTGACCTGCTGGCTGAACCAGCCCTGCACTGTCCCAGCAGACACCTTGGCACTAACACCGAGCACGAGGAGCAGGGCGCCACTGGCCCCCAACCACATACAGGAGGTGTGCCTGCACCAGGTGGAGTCCATCAGCGACCTACACAGTGGAGGTGAGGGGCATAGGGCAGGGGACTGATATGCTGGGAGAGGGGAGGAGAGCAGGCACAACCCCTACCCTCCCGATGCCCCATTTGCCCTGCAGGTTTGCTGTGCCCCTACCTGACTGAGGAGGTGCAGCCATGGGACGAGCTGCTGGGCATCTTGCCACCGTCGCTGTGTGACCAGGCTGGCTGCAGCCCTGTGCACAGCAGGGGAGGCTTCCTGCTGCTCGCATTGCTGGTGTTCACCTGCCTGGCACTTGCCATCCTGGCTGTCTACTTGAGCGGTATGGTTGGACGGTGCGGAAAGCCAGTGGGAACTGAGAGCGAGTAACTGGGACTGCAAGGCTTTTCTGCGTGGCTGGAAACAGCTGCAGAGGCCGAGCCAGTGAGGTGGGGAGTTGTGGGGTGGCACGTGGTCTGATACCCCCCCATTCCCGCCTGCCCGTCCACAGTGCTGCAGAGTGAATCCCTCCGCATGCTGGCGCACACACTGCGCACACAGGAGGAGACGCTGCTCAGACTCCGGCTTGCCAGCCTCAGCCAGCTGCGGAGGCTCAACTCCAGTGAGGCCCAAGCACCCAGCTGAGATACCACTTGGACCTGGGGCTTGGGTGTGTGTGTGGGTGGGGAATAAAGTCGCCATTGGCAGGTTTCTCCTGACCCATTGTCCCACCCTACTTCCCCGGTGAGGTTTTTGTACAAGAGTCTAACCTGACCCCACAGCTACCTGCCTCTCCTGTCTTCAAGCCAGGCCTAGCCAAGTTTTCTGGTGCCAAGGTCCTGCTTTGGGTGGCCCAAGGTCAGAGGAAGGGATACCAGCCTCCTGGCTCCTTCTGTGGCCTGTCAGCAGCCTCTGGCTTCCAGATAGGTTCAGAGTCTAGAAATAGCTGCCCCCCACCCCCAGCTGCCCAAACCTTGCCAGGCCTCCCAGCGGGGGTCCAGCCTCAGTGCTCAAGCAGGCAGAGCTGAGTATGGGGAGGAGGGCCACCTGAGGAGCTGGTCTTGGAGGTCAAAGGTGAGATGGAGATGGGGGAGACCCAGTGTGGTGGTGAATGGCAGGGCAGGCAGAAACACCCAGGAGCTAAGGGCCACAGATGGCTGAGCATTCAGTTTAATTACCTCTAATAATCTTTAAAAATCAGCATATAGATCCATTCCAGGTAGCCTGGCCTCCCCATCGGTTTTGGTGGCATTTGTCCAGATGCCATTCCCCTCAAGGAAGTAGGTCATCCCAGGGGAGCAGGGCCCAAGAAAGGAGAGAAAGGCACATCCCTCCTCCTGCCTGCCCCACAGCCCTGGGACAAGCACACATCTGGCCTGGCCTGAGACAGGGCAGAGAGAAGCACAGGGCTGTGATGAGGCAAGGGGCCAGGATACCAAGTGCCCTGGCCTCCAGCCACCACCCCTGTCTGTTTTTGGTTTTGTCATTAAAAAAATAAAGCCACAATTCCTGGCAGGAACAACCAGTTGTTGCAGTGTCTTCTGTTAAAAACACAGGCACGAGTGTGGACAGTCTCCTCTTCAGCTGGCTCCACCTCACAGGATGTCTGCCCGCTTGTCTCGCACACGGCTGCGTGCCTTGGTCCGGGCTTTGAAGGCAGCAGCGTTGTATAGGTGCTGGAGTGGGGGCAGAGAGTGATGATATGGTGAGCTAGGGAAGGGGAGGCCCAGGGCTTTTCCTCTAGCCCCTGCAGAGCTCCAGGCCTCCAGGCCGTGCGAATGGAGGGAAGATAAACGTGCCCAAGGGTGCAAACCTTCTCAAAACGTGAAATCTTGCAGGCCTTCAGGGCAGTGGCATCCAGCACCAGGACAGGACCCAGGCCAAAGATATCACGGAGTAGCTCGTTGTTCTGGGGGCAAAGAGAGCAGTGAGCTCAAGCTGGTCCAAAACAGCCAAGCTGGGTGTCCCCTCCCTGTCTACTTCCCCACCTGGAGATGGTGGTGCATGCCTGATCCCAGCACGTCCTTGAAGGCAGCATAGGTGCGGCGCCGAGCCCAGCTGTCCACATAGAGCACCTCAAGCCCGAAGCGGACCGACTCTTCCTCACACTCACCGCCCTGCAGAGTAGAGGGACCCGCAGAACAGGGCTTGGTGGCTGTGCCTGGGGATGCACTCTCACTAGGACACACGTTCTCACACGCACCTCAACAAAGTGCAGCACAGCGCGGAAAGTAGAGCGCTGACGCCGGCGGTCAGCCTTGGCACGGTACTTGTTGCTGTCGGTGGCCAGGGTTCGCAGTGCATTGCAGAGGGCCTCCATGTCCTCGTAGATAAAATCCTCCTGCGGTGGGAGCAATAGAGGGCGTGTGAGCAGAAGCCCGCGCTCTGCTGGCTCTCAACTTGGGGTTGCGCAAACCCTTCCTATCTCGGAAGAAGTGGTTTTCTTCTCTGCCTCTCCCCTTTGAATTCCCTCCTGGTCCCTGCCTGGTCCAGACACCCCTGCCACCACCATGGCACTCGGCATCTCAGTCTGTGTTAGGGCTACCTCCCCTCCATAAGGACCTAAGGCTGTCCTGCTTTTTCTGTGGTGTCCCCTGCATTCAGCCGAGGATGGGCAGGTGGAGTCAGCAGGCCCCCTCCCTTCCCCTCACCCCTCTCTCACACCTCAAGGTCCCGGGCCAGCTCAAAGAGCAGTGCGATGGTCTCGCCGGCAGCGATTCGCAGGTTCACACTTTCGCTGGACAAGAGCTGGGGCAGCCGGGGCAGCTGCCTGAGGAAGGGGCAGGCTGAGCTACGTGTGGGTTGGGGGGGGGCCTCACCTTTCCCCTTCCACTCACAGCAGACAGTTGCTCTTACCTGTCCAGGATGTGGCTGATATGGGTGCTAGGGCAGACGGTGAGTAGCAATGCCCAGGCCTGCAGGGCAGCACAGAGCACGCCATGCAGGCTGGCAGGGACCACAGGGGCCGTGGAGCCACCCATTCCATAGGACCGGCTGAAAACACCTTCCAAGCAGTTGAGGCAAGAGACCAGGTCCTAGGGACACAGGGAGGCAGTGGGAGTGGCTCAGGGGCAGAGCCAGGGCCTAGGTACTCTATTAGCCATGCCCAAAGGTCACTTACCTGGACATCGGCAGCAGCCACATAGCACCCCAAGCCAAGAGCAGAAGCACACTGTTGGAAGGAGGGCAAAGCCACGCTGTGGTTAGAGAGTGAGCCTGGGTTCCCAGCCACAGGGCTCACCCTCAGAGTAAAGGAGCCTGAAAGCAGGTGGAACCTACCTCTCCCCTTAGGGATTAGGGGAGGGAAGGGTGTCACAGAGCAGAGAACACTCACGTGAAGCCGAGCAGCAGGACAAGCTGTGCCATCACTGAGCACAGAGACCAGGAGGGGCTGTAGGCTGTGAAATAGCTCCTCGCCCTTGGGTCCAGGGCCCAGCTGCACACAGAGCAGGCCTAGCACGGCAGCGGCCAGGGCCTGTTCCTCCCCCTTCCCTGTAGGAAGGCTTTCCAGTCAGCCCATGCAGCAAGGGTCAGTACCCAGCCAATTCAGGTCTCCCGTGAGCCCCCGGGGCCCAACCTTTCTTGAGGCACTTTTCCAAGGCATCAGCCAGTGTGAGGCGGCGCTCCAGCAAGAAGTCAGGGAGTAAGCGGGATGCCAGGGCCAGGCGAAGGCTCTCGAGAGCACCCTGCCGGGTCTTGGCACTGAGGAATGAAGAAAGGGGACCTTGTGCACCAGCCCTACTGGGTCATACTTGGCATGGGCTGAGCAGGGACAGGGGTATAGGGGTTGGCTGGCAGTCAGGGGTACCTCTTGTCTGTGAGGCAGTCCACATACTCCTTCAGCTTCTCCTCAAGGTCTTCCTGCTGGCCCTGCTCATCCACGGCATCCCCCCCTGCAAGGCCAGCTGGTCAGCCCTGCGTCTTGCTTTACCCCAGGGAATCCCCAGAGTCCCTGCCAAACTCCCATCCACTCTCACCAAGGCTGTCTTCTGCTGCAGTGCTAAGAAGGCTGGGGCATTCACTGGTGGTGCTGCGGGCCTCACTGACTGCCTCATCCTCACTGGAACCTGAGTCAGCTTGGGTTCTGCTCCGGGCACCTGGGGAGGGTGGAACATAGCACTTGGCCCGCCCTTACTGATGTCTGATGGCCGGGGGTACCTCACCCGCCCTCATGACCCCCCAAGAATAGAGTCCTGCCCCCTCTCAGAGATGAGAAAATGGGAGGCTGAAGTGGTACACACACGGACTGATGCAGGGGACGCTGAGCCAGGAAAGAGGAGAAAGGGAGTGAGGTCTATCAACTGGAGAACATTCCCAGGCCCAGCCTAGGAAAACCTGGCAGGCTTCGTGAGTACAGCCTCCCTGAGACTAGAGCCTGCTTTAAGAAGGAGACTGAGGTCCTGGTAGAGGCAGAAGGGGCTGCACAGGCCCCACCTGGAGTGGGGACATATCTAGGCAAATCCTGGGGGAGCTCAGCCACCAGCCCAGATTATGCCTAAAAATGGCCAGGGCAAAAGTCATGGGCTTCGATTATTGAATCTGTATATACAGAACATATACAGACAGACACAGGGTTCAAATTCCAGCTCCATATCGTGAAAAGAGTGTAACCAGGTCAAGTGCCTAGACTTCAACGCCTTAATTTTTTTTTTTTTTCAATGTTTACTTATTGTTGAGAGAGAGAGAGAGAGAGAGAGAGCGAGCGTGCAGGGTAGGGGCAGAGAGAGAGAGGGAAGCACAGAATCTGAAGCAGGGTCCAGGCTCCAAGCTGTCACCACAGAGCCCGAGGTGGGGCTTGAACTCCTGAACCATGAGATCATGACCCAAGCAAAAAGTCAGAGGCTTAACCCTAAATGGGTGAGCCACCCGGGCACCCCCAATGCCTTAATTTTTTCATCTGCAAAACAGACATGCTAAAACACCTCATTTAGTACAGCAAATGAAGACAATGACTGAACAACTAGTTAAGGCTCTTCTTTGGGCCCACAACCACCCATCTGCCTTGGGGCAGAAGCCCAGCTGCTAGTGGATATGGCTGGGTGCCCCAGGCTTCAAGCATACTGTCTTCTGAGCTCCCCCTGGACTATCCCAGGCCTTCAGCCCTCGGTGGATGGACACACAGGCTCCTCCTGACCTCGGGAAATGCAGAGAGTGGAGTGACCCCTGACCACACGAGTCCCTAAAAATAGGTAAACACAGGAGAATGTCAGGGTCAGCAGAGCTGGAATGCTCCTGTGTGTGGTTTCTGCCCAGGGCCAGGGGCTGACTTTGGCAAGGGCAGCTCCTGCAGCAGAGTCCCAGATGGGTTCTGGTCACCAGACTGGTCCTACTTCTCAGAACGACATACGCCATGTACCTGCTGGATAAAGTGCAGCACGCATGCAGTCCTCTGCTCACCACCTCTCTTACTACCCTAACCAGCCAAAGCAGCCTAGCTTCCCTCATTTGTTCCCTCTCTAGATGCCAGGCCTTTGCACAAATTATTTCCTCTGCACAGTGCTCTCTTCTTCACCTCCTCAGGATTCACCCAGAAGCCCCTCAAGGATTCCTTGGTTCTTAAGTCTGGGGCTGACACCATTTAAATGAACTTGTCCCCCAACACCAGTCCTTCTGTAATGTTGCTACCCTCTTAGATGTCCCCACACCCAAGTCCCATTAGGGTGGTGGCCAGGTCTAAGCTGTGCCTAGCAGGCACCCCATTCCTGCAGAGTAAACATATGTGTTTACTGAAGCAAGACACACTCCTGTTCAAAGCTGATAAGTCTCAGGACTGCCGCAGGCTCAAGGGCACTCCCTAACCCTCTGGGGCCAGGTCCACCAAGGCCAGAATCCTGCAACGTCCCCACCGCCCCCCACCCCTCCGCCAGTCCGCCCCCTACCTCAGTACTCTCCGTCAGAGTAGCCCTCCCACCAACTTCCTAGTCCAGCCCAGTAAAAGAGCAGGGATTAGCGAGGCGGCAGGCTTCCTGCTGTCTGGAGAGCTTGTCTATCATAGCAGGTAACTGGGCTGGATCCGCAATGGAGAAACTGAGGCCGAGAGGCACCGACCAGTTTAGGCCCGGTAGCGTGGGTTCCTGAGCAGCAAGCAGCGTCCAAATTGAGTTGGGCGCACACGTGGCCGCTGCCTCCTGGGGCACGTGCTGGCCGCGGGAGAGTTGCGGGAGGCAGCGCCAGGTTGGTCGACGCAGGAGTCTCCGTTTGGGAGCCATCGGGAACACCGACGGGCAAGCCACGCAGGACCCCCGCTCGCCGTTCATCAGTAGCTCCCCACTTACCGGCTCCGCGGCGCTGGCCACTCTTGCGGGGTGCGCTGCCCTTACGGGCGCGGGGCATGCCGGGAATCAGGAGCGCGGGCGCGCAGAAGGCTCAGGGTCAGGGGCCCGGCGGGCGGGGGCTCCAGACCGGCGAGACACCGGCCGGTGGGCTAAGCTGAGAATTGGGCAGACGACGGGAGCCACACGCCGCACGCGACACCATCTTCGCGAGGCGCCCCGCCCTGCCAAACGAGTCGCTGCGCCCCGCCCTGCTAAACGGGTGGCCGGGAAGGCGAGTTCTTGGCCATTGGGTTCCGGGACCACATGCGCGCGGCCGAAACTACTAGTCCCAGGGGACTGCGCGCCCAGATGACCGCCAGCAGGCTAGGCGCAGAGCACCTCGGGAATTGTAGTCTATTCCTGAGACCCGTAAACCCACGACGCGCTAGCTGAACTATGCACCCACAATGCCCTGTGTACACCGCCCCCCGCGCGCCCACGTGCATGCATGCACAGTTGTTAACACTGAAGCTGCCTCTTTGGAGCAGCCTACTACGTCAGGCAAGGCCAGCGTTTCTGGGCACTTGCGGACGGACACTCCGCGACAGGAAGAGCTTGGGGTTTAGTGGAACTTGGTGAACAAACCTTAGGCGGTGAAAGAAAAAGTGACTTTATGCTGAAGCAGAGGACAAATAACAGCTTAGCACTTACAGACCTTAGCCAAGATCTTGGAGCCCACCTGTTTCTGGATGGGTCTCCTGTGACCTTTCCATGGACCCAGTGAGGAGTAGTAGGAACAGAGCCCTGAGCTGGCAACTCTAACCATCTGGAACTCTGACTTTCCCTGGGGCTGCTTATCAGGAGGGATCAAGTGACCTCAGAGGAGCTTTGGTTTTAAAATAGTGTAAACAAAATAAACATTTTTGTCTGTTTGTCTGTCAACATTTTTTTCCTGGCCCCTTCCACTCCCCAGGTATCCCATGGGAAGGGAGGGTGTGTATGGGAGGACTGACTCTAAACTGAATAGAACAAGAGTGGGACAGAGCTGTCCCTCCAAGACTGGAAAAATGGCAGCAGGGACAAGAGAGTCAGGGGCAGGTAACCTCTGGTTTTATGTTGCTTCTTCAGGCCTAGGCTCAGGTCTAGGCTCCTGGCAGGTAGGGCCAGCCCAGCCCGGGTAACAACGGCAGCTAAAGGACTCCCAAGCTCCAGGGCTGCCATCTGGCTGCAGATGCAGAAAGGCTTCCAGCTGTCCTCCATCTTGGCGGGCACAACGCCCATGGCCATGGCACCGCTGGTGACTGCAGGTTATGGCTGCCCTGGTCACATTGATTACATAGGGACCCAGGGTGCCCACTAGGTAGTCATGGAGATGCCAGCACTTCTCCTGTGGAGAGGGGAAGGATGTATCAATGCTCCTGCTTCATGCTCTGACATGGTCTCTTCCCCGAACCCTGGGATCCCAGGATGGGCTGTACGGCAGGCTGGAGGGGCAATGATCACCTCAGAGCTGGAGAAGCTCAGGTCCCCCCAGAGCACCACGCCGGCTGCCCCTAGTGCTGCGGTCACACCAATGGTCTGCACGAGGTCATCCTGGAAGCAAAGAACTACTAAGCCAGGGCTGGGCTGGTCAGATCCATCTGGGCCTACCTCTACCTTCAAGAAACTTTTCTGGCTCATTACCATGATCTGATTCCACTTCTAGAGTAAGGTTACTTGGCACTGAGCCTCTGAGTGGCTTCTTGGGTCCTCCACTCAGAAAATGTCTTCCCTCAGACCAGGGCTCCAAACGTTGGCCTTGCCTTCCCCCTCAAGATTTTACAAGGCAGAGCCATACTTCCTTTTCAGATGCTCCAGGATAGTACCTCCCCACTCAGAACTAGATCAGGGTCTCCCCATCAAATTCCCCTGGGCAAGGTCTTCTCTTCAGACCTTCCTAGGACAGGACCATGACTCCCCACTCAGACCCCTAGATCTCAATTTTCGCTCACCTGGGACAGGAACCTCCCAGAATACCGGTATGTGAGGCGGGCATAGGCCAGGACAGGCAGGGGATGTGGGTGCCCAACAAGGGCCACACGGAAGGCTTCTTCCAGGCGGTATCGGACAAATGCCTGGTGGTGAATAGGTGGCAGCTTGGGTGGGAGGTAAATGCTGGGGAAGAGGGCGCTGGAGGCAGCCCAGAGCCAATGCAGTTGTGTGTTTCGGGCTAGAGTGGCTGGGTGGCAGTGGCCTGTGTAATTGAAAGCTATACCACGCCAGCCATTGCCACAGGCTGGGAAGCGATAGAAGCCCCAGAACCCATGGGGCTTCAGTGCCTGGCCTAGCTGTAGTGTGTCCTCCATCAGGGCACGGGCTGCCTGTTCAAAGCCAGCACGGGCCTTGTGGAGCTGCTCCTGGGGGTTCAGGTGGGGGAATACCCGCTGTGCCCAAGCCCATGAAGCTTCCTGGTAGGCTCGGCGGCGGCCCCAGTTCCCGGCCCAAAGTGGACACCACTCTTCCCAGTCTAGCACTGCCAGGCCAGCAAAGCCACGTTCTAGGCTGAGATGGATCTGGTAGGCAGCCCGTGCCAGGTGGCGGTCAAGAGGGACAGCCTGGGGGATGCCCCCGTTATGAGCTGTGCCCCTGGGCCCAAGATAGGGATAGAAGCCAAGCTGGTTCTTGTAGAAGATGGTGATGTTCTGGCCATGGAAACGCTGGCCACGGTTGGCTGTGATGCCCAGAGCCTCTAGTGGCAGGTGCACGCCAAAGCGAGTCTTACAGTGTGCTGAGGGTATGTTCCATAGCACAGAGAAGGGACGTTCAGGAGCCCACAGCAGGGGCTGGCCACACCCCAGGCACAGGGCCATTCCTAGTACCAGGGCGAGGCCCAGCTGCATGATCATGACCCAGGGACAGAAACCTGCAGGAGAGAGGGGGTGTGAGCTTAGAATTCATGGCCATGGCCACACCTTCTATACAGCAGGGAAAGCTGGGAACACTCCCCCAGCTACTCCCAAGGATGGAGGCTGGGGAAGGATGGTCCCCATGTGGTCCTCTAGGCCTCTCAAACCAGTAACACCCTAAGTTGGCCCACGTAGCTCCCGTGTTGTCCATCTCTGTCACAGCACCACTGTGCCTTCTGACACCTAGCCCACTCACATCTCACCAGTCCCCTCTGACCTCTTTCTTGGGCCTTGCCCCAAGAACACAACATCCTCCCCTTTGCCTGGCTTAATTCCTACTCAGCTCTCAGGTCTCTGCTGTGACATCACCTCTCCTGGGAGGCCTCCTGGGTCTCTAAATGCACTGAGGGCACTTGGGCTCCCACTGTCCCAGCACGGATCCTGACACTGTATGCCTGCCTGTCTCCCCTGTCCCTGTCTGTCTCGTTCCCCATTGCCTGTGACCAGTCCAGAGCCTGACAAACAGTAGCCCCTGAGTGAATAGTGATGAGTGAATGTAGAAGGGAATAGATACCTTGTCACCTGGGCTTGGCAGAGTGGGAGGGGCAAAGGGCAGGTGTCCCTTCATCCATGGCCCTAGGGCCAAGGTTGATCTGGGGACTCTTGCAGAGATAGGGGATCTAAGATGAAGCTGGGAGGTGAGAGTGAGGTCAACAAATAAAAACTGTCACAGCCACATCCAACAGAAGCCTTTATTCAGCCACACTGACAGCTCTGAGCCACACCCATGAAGCCATCTACTGGCCCCACTGGTACTCAGGAAACATGGCCAGGCTAAAGCTGCTCCCAGGGTCTAGGGACTATGGTATGGCCAATGGGCTGAGGCCCAGACTGTCCTAGGCAGTCCATCAACCCTGAAGGACAGTGCCTTGTCCTGGGTAGCCCTCAGATATCTTTTTCCATCCAGAATATGGGACATCCTCTCAGGTCTTGGTATTGTGTCTCCAGCAGGCTTTGTGGAGGGGGCCCTGCAGGAGGTGGGGGTGAGGTGGTCAAGGGCTCAGGCAGGGGAGGAGGTGGCGGCAATGATGGCCCCTTGGGGGCTCTTGGGGCAGTTTGGGCAGTCAGACTAGAAGCCTTGCAGAGTTGCCGGGGAAAGGGGGCTCTGGGGAAGGCCCTGAGCAGGGTGGCAGGCAGCCGTTGGCTGGTGAAGACTAGGCCCTGCACAGGCTCACCCAGCTGGTAGCCCAGGTGGGCATAGAACTGCAGCTGGTCATGGGTAGTGAGGTGTAGTCGGCGGAAGCCCCGGGCCTGAGCAAAAACCTCCAGGCCCTCCATGAGGCGGCGGCCAAAGCCACGGCCCCTCAGAGCCCGGGCCACCACCACTGTCTCCACTAGGAGGCTCTGGGGCCGGTCCAGCACCCGTGACAAGCGGGCATGGCCTACCACGATGGGGGCTGCCTCAGGTGTGGGGCTGGGGCTCAGCAGCATCAGGCAGAGGGGGAAGGCGTCTGAGGACTGGCCCAAGGAATGCAGGCGGGAGGCACGGCTGCGGGGCCACTGCTCATTGATGAGGTCGGCACAGGCATCCAGGAGCTCAGGTCGGCAGTGCACAGGCTCCAGGGTCAGTTCAGCCAGGTTGGGGGCTGAGGTCTCCTCTGGCTGGTGTGCAGGATCCAGGGTCAGCTCAGTCAAGCCAGGACTGAGGGTCATCTCTGGATGGCATGCAGAACCCAGGGTCAGCTCAGCTAGGCTGGGGCTCAGGGTCAGCTCTGGCTGGTGTGCAGGATCCAGGGTCAGCGTGGCCAGGTTGGATCTCAGGGTCAACTCTGACTGGCATGCAGGATCCAGAGTCAGCTTGGCTGGGCTGGTACTCAGGATCAACTCTATCTGGTGTGTAGGGTCTAGGGTAGGGGTCAGCTTTGATGAGCCAGGGCTCAGAGTCAGCTCTTCCCTACATGTAGGATCCAGGCTCAGCTAAGTCAGGCTGGGAGCCATGGTCATTTCCTGCTGGGTTGCAGGTGGCTCAGTGCCAGGCTGGGGATTAAGAGCATGGTCTCCAGACAATGGTTATCTCCTCAGACCACAAGGATGCTCCTCCTGTAGACAACAGCCATGCTAGGCTGTGCCAGGAAGGAGGACAGTGTTGGGGCAGGGAGGGGCTGACAGAGTGCTAGGGTAGCCATGAATCCTGGAACTGGTAAGCTACACCTTGTCTCTGTCCCATACTCACCTGATGGCACAGGTCACCTGGAGACCATCCCTTATACCTGACTCAGGTGACTCACTCAGGTGACAGCAGAGGTAATGGTTCCAGGGTGTCCTGCCCCACATTGGAGGAAAGCTGAAGGCTAAAGGCTGGGGCAGAATCCAAGAGTCATGGCCCCACTTTCTCTGGCTACAAATCTGGCCTCCCCAGAACAGGGGACCTAGCCTACACCATCATGGTTGGCTGGCCATCAGACAGAACATGCAGACTAGACACCATGACCCCCTACTTAAACCCACCCAAAACTCCCTCTGGCTGTCCCCAGGAACTCCCCTGCCCTTTCCTTCTCTTTACACTTTAGGTCCCAGCCTTTCTGACCACTTGGGCCATGCCTGTCACCTGACCAATCCTGGGGTACCCATCACCCACCCGTTAGGATCAGTTTTCCCCTCACTGAACTGCCTTTCCTGCCTGGAGCACAGAGCCCATGCCCCCCCACCCCCCCCATCCCCATGCAGCTCAGGACACTCTGCTTGGGCATGGACCCAACTGTCCCCTCACATGGGGTTTCAACAGCACTAGCAAGGGGCCTGGCTCACTGTCACAAAGCAATGTGGCTCTTGCAGGCTTGGTTCCCCACTGGCCTGAGTTTCGTAGTGGCCCTAGATAAGGACCACAGCTTCCTTCCTAAATCCACAAGGGTGTCCAACGGCCATCAGGTTGGGGGCTCAGACCTCCTGTGCCTAAACCCCATTGTTTGCCAGTCCTACCCCAGGCCCTTCTGCCAGGAGGGTCTATGCTGAGGGGATTCCTGGCAGTGGGGGATCCACTGGACCTCACTCTTCTACTCACTTGCTCCAGAGAGGACGTCCTGGCTCTCCTTCCCCACCTCCCCCAAAAGGCCCCATGAGCCTGAGGCCAATTCCACACTGGTCAGGCACAGGTAGCCCCCACAACCCCACACCCCACTCAGAGGATTATAAGCACGTCACCTGCATCGGCCACCTCCGCAGCAGCTACAGCTCTGGACCAAGAGGGAGGAAGCCCCAGAATCCACCCCTAGGTCTGGAGCCCCAGACTTCCCCGCGGTTTTAACCCCTTCGTGGCCGACCCCACCCACTATGGGCGGGGCTCCTGTGTCCTCAGGGAGAGGCGGCAGTGTCTTCTGTGCCTCGGTTTCCCCCTCCCTCCTAGTGGATGACAAACCGTGGAATCTTGGGGGGGGAGGGTGTGCTTCAGCAGCTTGACTCTGGGTGGGTGTGGCTCGGCATGCTAGGGGAGAGAACGACAGAAGCAGGGAGGGCGTGCGGGACGGCATAGCTACTTGAGGACCGCACGCATGGGACAGACGGGGGACAGTGAGGACGAACATAAGGCGCATGGGAAGGGGGAGGTACTGACATGCTGAAGCCAAGCTCCGGGACGCTTCGCGTGCTCGCTCCGCGTGGGTCGGTTTCTCGCTGTCTGTGGTTTGGACTCTTCTGACCGCCCGCGCTGGCCCCTAGCGGTGCGGCGGACGCACTGCAGCCGTCGTCTCCTGCAGCACAGGACCTGGTCGACTTTCTCTAGGTAGCTAGGCCCCACCCCGCCTCCGCGCGCCACGGCTTAGGCTCCGCCCCCGGTTCAGGGCGTCACAACACCCCCGACGCAGACCTGGTCTCTGCCATGGCTCCGCCTCTGCCCCTCCGGCCCCGCCCGAGCCACAGCACCTCGCTCCCTACGTATCCCAGCTGGGACCGAGCGCAGGCTCCACCTCCTCCCCGTCGCCTGCAGGCCCAGTATCTGGCTTCTGAGCACCTATTAGATCCTCCCGGATTCCACTCTACCGAGGCCCTAGCCGGGCCCGTCGCGCCAAAGCCTTGGCCGGGTACAGGTCCCTCCTCCACACGGCTCTACTTCCGCCTCGCCTCGCCTCACCTCGCCCCACCCCAAGCTCAGGCAGGCCTCGGCTCCTGTCGGTCCCCGTTTGGAAAGGGGTCCATTGTGGAAACGATCAGGTAGAGCTTCCTCCTGAAATTTGGGCCCCATCCTCGGAAGCAGCCGCCCTCGGACAGACGTCAGGTCTGAGTGAGAGAGATGAGCCTTTCCTGTGCCCTCTGGATCCCGGCTTCTGCACGTTTTAGGCACTCCATTAATAGCTCCTGAAGCAAGAATCGTGTCTGCTTTATTTGCGAGCTTGGTGCCTTTGAGCAGGTTGCGTGCAGGGCTGGTTACTGTCAACACAGTAGGAGTCAAAGTGCTTTACCTCTATAGCTAGACAGCTTGGGTTTCGAATTCCAGTTTCTCTATTTTCTGGCTGTGCAGCCTTGGGCAAAATGTTTGCCCTTCCAGTGTGTGCCTCAGTTTCCTCATAACGTCGTGTTAGGATCAAGTAAGTCTACTTAAAATGCTTAACACAGGACTTGAGGAAGCGTAGGTGTTCAGTGAATGTCAGTTCTTGTGATTGCTACAGTTTAAAGACTGGCTTAGTATCTCTGGAGATGTTTATGACCCAGCTGGATGGGTGCTGGAGGCTCTAACCCCTTAGGCAGCTATCCTGGTCTATAAGCATGTGCAGGTATATGCTCGTGACCGTGGCTGAATGTACTCCTGGCTGTCACCATGACTTGTGTGTGACTACTTATACTGGAGAAAGCTCTGGCCAGGGGTGCCTGGGTGGCTCAGTCGGTTAGGGGGCTGACTTTGGCTCAGGTCATGATCTCGCGGTCTGTGAGTTCGAGCCCCGCGTGCGGCTCTGTGCTGACAGCTCAGAGCCTGGAGCCTGTTTCAGATTTTGTGTCTCCCTCTCGCTGACCCTCCCCTGTTCATGCTCTGTTTCTCTCTGTCTCAAAAATAAATAAAACGTTAAAAAAAAAATTTTTTTTTAAATTAAAAAAAAAAAAGAGAAAGCTGTGGCCAGGCTCAGAGTGCATTAGGTTGTGAAACTGAATAAAGGAAACCTCATTTAACATGGAGTTGGAAAAAAATAAATAAATAAAATAAAATGGAGTTGGGAGGCTGGAAGGGGGAACTCACCCATGCCACTCCTTGCAGCTCTTTGCAGACCCAACAGGGAGAAGCCTACTTTACTATTCCAGCAGGAGGAAAGATTTTCTCATTGTGTGACAACAGCCCAGCCAATGAGAGACTGTCATAACTCAGTCAATGAAAAGTCACCACACTTTGAACCCCAGGTTTACTCCAATGGACTTTCTGTTTATCATGGGCCCTTCAAACCCCCCCCTTTCCTATGTAAAAGATCGCTCCTCTTCTTTGGTTTTGCAACAGCTTACATGTCTCAAGTTGCAATTTTCTACTGTTCCTGATTAAACCCATTTTTTCTGGTAAAATAACTTTTATTTTTAATGTCAACAAGATGTTCAATGCGTGTATCCTAGTTTGTGGCCAATTACCACGTGCCTTGCTTCTCACACCATGCTCCCTTCCAGCCACGGTAGCAGCGACATTTGAACTCCACAGCCATCTGCATCCGATCCTCAAGTGAGAGGGCACCTTGTACGGTCAGGGGCCCGCCACCAGGTGTGGGCTGGATGGAGAAACTGGTGGGGTTGAGGATGAGGAGGGCCTCAGGGTGGCTGGGGCGCCTGGCACAGCGACCATGGCCTGAGCACAGGGCTTGACTGCACAGAAGAGCCCCGCTGGTCACGTTGAGGACAAAGGGCCCCAGTGTGGTGTCCACATACTCCTTGATGGCCTGGCATGATTCCTGAGTAGGAAGGGGAGCAACAGGGACGCCATGGCCATGCATGGGCCTACCTAGGGCACTGAGGCACTCACCTGCTGGCCAGTCAGGACTAAAGGGATAGAAAGGGTGGGCCAGGGTCTTGCCAGTCAGCCTGGCAGCTCCACCCCTGCCCTGCCCCCCCCCCCACCCCCCCCCCCCCCCCCCCGGCCTGAGCTCACCTTAGTTCTTGTGTTCTCCCAGCTCACCCAGAGTACCACTCCTGCTGCCCCCTGGGCTGCACTTTCCCCCAGGCTGTGCTCCAGCTCATCCTGAGGAAAGGGACATAGCTCTGAAGGGCCTTCCTCCCTCCCCACAGCAGATTGCTGTAACAACACTGGATGGGACAAATGATTCATAACCCCCACCTGGGCTTTTCTGGCCCTGGTGGTGAGAGGCAAGCCCATCCTCACTCTGGCCTGTGTGTGCCATGCACCAGGCACTACGTCTTTCTGATGAATGCAGAATCATCTGTGCTGAGCACAGAGCATGGCACACAGAGCTCAAGGAATGGAGAATGGATGAAAGTGCCCCAAGGCCATGCAGCCTCACTTACTGGACCTGATGCCTGACAAAGTAGGCTATACGATGGGTGGGGTTATAGAGGGAGACTCACCAAGGGCAGAGAGCGGTTCGTCCCGTCGTAGAAGATCTGGGCATAGGGCAGCACTGGCAGATCAGGGTCCCCAGCACCCACAGCCACACGGAATGCCTCACCTACACGGTGCCGCACATACACCTGTCCCTTCCCTGTGCCCTCTAGCTCTGTAGGCATGTAGATGCTGGGGTAGAGGGCACGGCTCTGACCCCACAGCCACCCCAGCTGGTCATTCTGGGCACAGATACCCGGGGGGCACTGGCCTGTATAGTTGGGGCTTAGAAAGTCATAGTTATAGCAGTCAGGGAAGCCATAGAAGCCCCAGAGGCCACGAGGCCTCAGTGCTTGCCCCAGCTTGAGGGTGCCTGCCATCCAGGCCTGTGCAGCCTCCTGGAACTGGTCCCGAGCTGCGGCTTCCACCCAAGGAGCTGGCCAGTCAGGATGCTGCGCCTGCACCAGTGATCGTGAGCGCTGCCGATAAATGTCTTTGGCGTCCCAGTTGAAGGCCCAGCGTGGGCGCCATGCCTCCCAATCGATGACTGCCAGCCCTGAGAAGTCAGACGCAGGGATGGCAGCCAGGATGTCCTGGAATGAGTGGGCCAGGTGGGTATCCAGGCTGGCATTCTGGGGCAGCCCACCAAACACAGGCTCCCCGGCAGACGTGTAGTAGGGGTAGGTGCCCAGCTGGTAGCTGTAGAAAATGGTCATGTCAGGGCCGCGGAAGGTCTGCCCCGGGTTGGCCACCACATCAAAGACACTGACGTCCACGTCCACACCGTATTTCTCCAGGCACCACTGGGTGTTTGCGTTCCAGATGGTGGTGAAGGGCTGGTTGGGTACCATGGGGCTCCTGGAGCCTTGGGTTTTGTCCAGCAAGGTCAGGAAGAGGGCGTAGATGGGAAGCAGGTGGACTGCCATGGCACAGGGTGGTTCTAGTGAAACCTAGCCAGGGGAGGCAAAGCTGAGAGTAGGCCCTAAACTCTCTGACCCCTGCTCAGGGAAGGCTGGCCAAACCCCTTGCTCATTAATCCACCCCTGCTCTGGGTTTAGGTAAACACTGACCTGCAGGGCTCAGGGAGGTCAGAGGGCAAAGGAGAGGCTTGGAGGGGTAGCACTGCCACTGGAGGGGCCTCTGCCCTGTCTCCCACAGACTTTGCCCTGGCCTAAGCTAACCAATCCCCTTCCCCAAGAGCCACAGAAGCCATGATATGTGTTTTCAAAAGAGCCAGGCCCTCAGCCCCGAGGCTGACCTGACTGTGATGGGGGGGGGGGGGGGTCCTTTCCTGTCTCTCCCTGCAGGAATCCTGGCCAGCCATTGGAGGAGGAGATGCTCAGTGACCAAAGACAGGTCAGCCCAACCCTCCTTGTATCCCCGCCAGTCTGCCCACTTGTCCCTGCTGACCTCAGGGCTGAAGGGCCTCATCCTCCAAACTTCCTGACCCCAGGCTGAGGGCCTAGGCAGGGCTCAGCAAGATTCTGTTCCTCAACTCTGCCCTCAGCTGCACCAGATTCTTGGAGGAAGCTGCTGCTGCTGGAAACTCTGAGCTTTTGTAGGGGGTCACCCCACCCAGTCTGGGGGCGGGCTGAGGGGCAGGCCCGGGGTTGGAGGGCTGGGCCAGGCAGCTGAGCCACCTCAGCACCCCTAACAAAGTGCCCTTGGTAGGAGGTGGGGCTGGGCCGGAAGCGGCCCCGCCCACTGGGTCAGCACTAGGGCAGGGCTTTGCGGCTTTATTTGTGTTGGGGTGGGGGTGGAGGCAGTGCGGGGGAGGGGGTTGCTCTTTGGTTGGCAGACCCAGCTGGCAGGCCTGTTTGTGGTACTGGAGTCTGGGTGCCTCAGTACCTATACCAAGGGAGTGTACTTTCCTGCACAGCTGCGCTATGACATTTGTGGGCCCTAAGCACTTTTGCTTTTTTGGGACCCTTTCTCAAAACGTCAAAAAATACATTTTACAACTATGTTGGTATAAAGACAAATATAATCCCAACCTAAGTCATTATATATTCATTATTAATATGTATCTTCTTCTGATTAAAAAAATTAAGATTTCGGGGGTCCCTAGAAGTATTGTGGCCTCAGACCCTATACTGACTATGCCTAGGGGGGTAAGTCACTTCTGCTTTCGGGACTTGAGTCTGAAAGGCGCTGTGTCTGTGAAGTCAGGGCTGGTCAGTGAGTGTGTCTTTGTGAAGCCCAGGTCAGCTACTATCTAGACCTCTGTGCAAGCTCCAGTAGAGTGTGTATGTGCAAGTGTGGGACCCGGTGACTGGATTGGGTGTTGAAGACTCTGCTGTCCTGTGACTATGAGATCCCATGTTTGACCACGGGTGTGTCAGTGACCACATGTTTGTTCATTCCTTTATGATTTCACTTGTTTGCTGATTCAGAAGCTGATTATTGAGACCTGCTAGGTCCCCAGGCCCAGGCTTGCCTGCCAGGGTGGGGTGAAGGGAACATCATGTCCCTGGCCCAGGTGAAAGTGCTACCTGAGTGAATCTGCAGCCCAGTCTGAGCCTGAGCCGGTGATCCCCTGCCTGGATGGTGGTCAATGAAGCAGTGACACAGCTGGCTATCATCTGGACCTGGTCCTGCAGGCAAGGATGGAGAAGCTGACAGTGGGCCCATGGTGCCAGGGGGCTGTGGGTACATCAGCCAGGACCCAAGTACAGCATCTAATCACAGAGATGGTGGCTGCTGATCCTGGTGGAAGCAGGGTCCCAGAGTGATGGCCACCAGGCTCAGGGAGACTGGCACAACTCCCCAGGGCTGAGGGGACAGGAGAACATCAAGGCAGCCCTGACTCCCTCTCCCTAAGGCTTTGTACTACCTTCTGGTGCCCCTAGAAACCTAGGCTGCAATTAGCACAATCCAGCCAACCATCAGGCCAGCATCCTCCAGCTGGCCTCAGTCTAGGGGAGAAGTTCTAATGGTGGAACGGCAGGAAGGAATACCCAAAGCCCTCCCTGACCCCAGGGCCCTGCCCATAGACCTGCCCTTGCTGAGTTGGTCTGGCCAGATGGGCCCAAGTTCTGTGTGTCTGGGGTCACTCCAGCTTTGTGGTCCAGCCCTGCCTGCCCTCTCTGCTCTCATACCCTGCCTAGGCCACCTCACTCCCCATTACCCCCACCTGCCCACCCACAGATCCGGCTGTCCCTGAGTTGCACTTTCCACAAGGCTGTCTTTCCAGGTCCTCCTGGAAAGTGATGTGAAGTGATCACAGGTTTGCACGGAGGTGTCACAGCTGGGTAGGTACAGGCCACAGCTATTTGGGGAAGGTAACAGTTGTATAAGGTCAACATGTGAAGGAAATCACAGCTTTGCACATGTACGTGTAGGGGTCCAAGCTCGGTGGGAGAGATCACAGATGTGGGTGTTACAGATGCGGGTGGGATAGCTCACAGGTGTGTTTGAGGGTCCCAGCTGGGTACGGGAAGTCAGAGGTTACAGCTTCTCCTTCTTTGCCCTCTTTTTATTGGCTCCGTTATCTCACGACCTTATTGACAATACCTTCATCTTCTGTCTAGCAGGCCTCTCCCCACCATAGCCATGAACATCTGGGCACCCTTCCGCCCCAGCGTCCTCCTCCGCCATGTGAACTGACATTGCCTTCCCTGAACTACCACCCAACCCCTTTCCCTCATTCTCTGCCATCACCAGCCAGAGGGATAAGGGATCACTTTACAACCTGAGTTGACATCAATTTGGTGGGGCTCGCTTTTCCAGGCTCTGCTCCCATGACCACTTCTGACTCAGCCTTTGCATCTAGTGTGCATCCCCATGGAGACAGGGCTCTTTGTGGTGTGCCTCACACATGCATCCCAGCCCAGCACCTGCACATGTATGCATTATTTACTGAATGGGTAAGGGAGTCACCGCCGTCAGGCAAAGTCAGGCTTAGTGCTGCTCTTGGGCTGCCCCTCCTGCCCTGCCTGCTGTAGCCCCTAGCCTCAAACTGTGAGTCCCAGTTGTGTTCTGACTTCCTCCAGATTTTGCCCATGCTTTGTCTCTCGCATCAAGCTTCCTCTTCCCTTTTTAACTCAGTGTAGGAAGGACTACCTCACGGATACCTCCCTTGTGGCTGGGCTGCCCGCGCCCCCTCTTCACCACTTGGCTGTTTCTCTCCACAGCCAGTGTTTGCTGAGGACAGGGGCTGTGTCATCACCGATATGGACAAGGGGACCTTCAGGTGTGGGTTTGATGGCTGAGGAGAGGGGCAGAGACACACCAGGTAACTTCCTTCAGAAGCAGGGTAGTAAAGCAGTCCAGAGCCAGTCCGACTGCTCCAGCTGCTACTTGTCTCCCTTGGGACAGCTGAGGACAGGCTATACTTCCCACGGCCGGGACAGAAGTGATCTTTGAGGTTGTCTCTGCTCCCAGGCTCAAGATACCTCCCTCTCGCCCCATCATGCATCTTTGCAGTGGGACAGGGATGAGACCTTGGCGTTCAGATCCCAAACCCCAGTGGAGGACTGCGACCCAGCTGGAGAGAGGGCTGTGTGGCTGGAGTCTACTGCCCTTGGGAGCAGGGAGTGGAGGAGACGCCCTTGCCTGTGGGAACAGCAGGGAGGGGTGGTCTGGCTACTTGCCCAGCCTGGGAAGATCAAACATCCACTTCCCCTTTCTCCCTGGGTGGGCAAGGCGAGGTGACTGGCACTGGCCCAGCTGGGGATCCAGGGACAAGTAGGAGAAACACAATGAGCCCAGTCCCTCACAGAAGGTTGGGCCCAACAACTTTCCAATCAATATGGAGAAAGCAAGGTCCTTGGTGTTGGGGTGGAATGTGAGTCCCTCCAGTCCCACTGGCCCCTGCCCCATCAGCGGAATGGGCAGCTCTGGGCCTCCAGGTCCCACAGATGGCATTTGACAGATAAGAAGTCCCCAGCAGAGAGTCTGAGAGACCCTGGATTGTCTTTCACATGTCCTGGCCTAGTTGCAGACAGTCCAAGCACAGAAGAAATTGTTTTATATTTAATTTACAAAAGAGACCCCAAAATAATAATAATAAACCATCCAGGGGCAGGAGAGTAGGGTCAGGTCCTCTCTGGCCCGGCTGTGCCCCTCTTCCTCTCTGGCAGGGAGAGAAGGGACCTTTCGGGGAACTGCCCCTCCCCCTTAGAACAGGGGGGTGAGAGCTGGTATGGATGCTCTACTGGGCATCCCAGGGGCTCTGCCCCCTCCAGACTCCAGTTTGTCCACCCCTTGTAGGCTCCTATGTGCCTGGCAGAGCCATTGTGGCAGAGGCCAGCTTGTTTGGCAGCCGGGTGAGACCCCTATAAAGTCCAGGTGAGGGCCAGGGCTGCCACAGCTAGTGGGCCAGTGAGGTGGGACCCAGCCCAGGCCCCACTGGCACCCCCAGCTGCCCGTGTGTGGTCCCACTGGCATTGCTCACCGCCCCAACCTAAGTAGCACTGGCAGCGAAAGTGCGTCTGCAGGTGGTTGAGATCAGCCCAGCTGAGCTCCCCCTCTGGTCGCAGCTGCGGCTCACCAGGTACATGGCTAGGCACCAAGCGGAAGCTGCTGGCACTGAGGTGCAGGAAGGTATTGGCGCTGGGGTCGCGACGCACACAGCGCCCGTGGCCATGGCACTGGGCCCGGCTGCAATACTGGGCAGCCCAGGACACGTTGACTACGTAGGGGACCAGCAGCCGCGTCAGGTAATCCTTGAGGTACTGGCAGGTCTCCTAGGGGCAGAGGCCAGGGATCAGGGTCAGCTGCCTCAGCCCACAGGCCCAGATGGAAACTCTATTAACCTTCCTTCAACAGCACACACATGTGTATCTGTACATGAGTGCTTGAACCCTTACTGTTCCTATTCCTGCTGAGAAGGGAAGTGGGGACAGAGATGAACCCAGAAGGGCACGTAGGGAAGGAACTCTGTCTTCTCTACTGGGACCAGGAATGCCTTGGGTGGGAGACTAGGTTTGTCCACCTTGAGGGTCAGCAGCTGAAAGCCCCAACTTTCTGCCTGGCCCCTGCACACTCCACTCTGGTAGGCTGGGTGGGGGCGCTTACTTACCGTGCTGGTGGTGTAGCCTGCATCGCCCCAGAGGATGACACCGGCCGCACCCAGGGCTGCACTCTCACCAATGGTGGAGATGAGATCCATCTGTGTGAGAGGGGGATGGTCACTGGGGAAGACTGAGACCACAGGGTGAGGACCAGGCAGGCTGGACAGGCCCTCACCCTGTTCTGACTGGCTGATCCCCTCAGCCCAGTACCCCTTCCCACCCCCAGGCAGAGGCTGTTTCACTTTCTCATTAGATGTTCAAGTCATTTGCACGCCTACTTTGGCCTCCGTTTCCCAAGCTAACGACCCACTTGAGCTGAAGATGTATCTATCAGGATAAACCCCAAAGTCAGAATGCCTAGTTCCAAGACCCTGCTTTGCCCTGGATGTGCTGGGAAGCTTTGGGTGAGTTTCTCAGCATTTCTGGACCTCAATCTTCTTATTTGCAAAATGGAGGTAATGATGCTACCCTTTCACAAGGTTACAGAGAGAATGACACAAGGGAATGTAGATAGAAAACCGCGGGGCAGGAGGCCCCCTGGTAACCCAAACCTGCAGTGGTTCCCTGGGGAAGAAGGCAGGGTCCTGGGAGGCACATACCTCGCTAAGCCCCGTGAGCTTGCGACTATAGGTGGGTCGCGTGAAGACGTAGACCGGGAGTGCGTGGTTGGGGTGGTGGGTGTGAGCCACACGAAGGGCCTCCTGAACACGGAAGCTGACAAAGTTGCGGCCGTGGGTGGAGGACGCAAGTGTCTCGTCCAGGTAGACAGAGGGGAAGAGGGCTGTGCTCTCTGCCCACAGCCAGGCCAGCTGGTCATTTCGGGAGACCTCAACGTCAGGGCAGCGGCCTGTATAGGTCTCCCAGTTCTGCACATAATCATGGTTGTAACAGTCTGGGAAGAGGTAGAAGCCCCAGAGGTGCCGAGGCCGAACTGCCTTGACAAAGCGCAGTGTCTCCAGCATGAACTGCCGTGCAGCGAATTCAAACTCGTATTGCGCCTGTTTGACTACACGATCTGATGGCCAGTCAGGGTGGCGAACAGCCACCAACTGGCGTGATGATTGACGGTATATGTCCTTGTCCTGCCAGTTGCGCACCCACACAGGCCGCCAGTCCTCCCAGTCGATAACTGCCAGCCCTGCAGGCTCCTGTGTACGAATGTAGTGCTCCACGTGTTCCTGCAGCATCTTCAGATGTGCCCAGAGGCTGCCATTCTGTGGCACGCCACCGTGCACTGACCTCCCCACTGAACTGAAGCGGGGATACAGGCCCAGCCGGTCATGGTAGAAAATGGTGATGTTCTGGTTCACAAAACCCTCATTAGGTGAGGCCTGTACATCAAAGGCCTTTAGGTCCAGTGGCACCTTGAGGCGAGGGCCACAATCTTGTGTGGGCACGTCCCATGCTACCACAAAGGGTCGGCCCGTAAAGATGGGTGGCGCTGTGGGCTTGAGCTGGGTGGCCCATGCCGCCGCCCACACCACAGCCAGTGTGATGGCAGGGCCCAAGCCTGCCCACATGCTGGGGGCTACAGGAAAACGGTGTCACCTGCCTGGCACCAGCTCAGGAACTAGGGGAGAGATGGGAAAAAGCAAGTCAGTCTAGAGAATCAGCGAGGTGCCCACCCCAAACCCATTCACACTCCCCAAGCCCACGCTGTGGGGGGCACCGTGCCCCAGGCTGTTGAGACCCTGTTAGGCGACTGTAACAGGTCTGAAAGACCACAGGAGGGAAGGGAAGACACCCTGGGAACTCCCTGCCAGGAGCATAGGACTCCTTCCTGGAGCAGGTGGCTTACGGCTGGACAGAGACCTCTGGTAGGTGTGTGACTCTAAGAATTGGCCGGCTGCACTACGGACTAGCTGCGCAGAGATACAGATGCCTGCATACCACCCAAAACATGGTTTCAGAGAGCCTCGAACCCGCGGCCCACTCTGTACTCCATGAAGAACTCCTGGTCCAGGGAAACGATAGCATTTGTATAAGGAAGGGCACAGCTCATACAGCCACAAGGAAGCTGGAACACAGCCGCGAAGCTATCATGTGTGTAACACCCGCCAGGAAGAAGAGCGAGAACGTCAGGACTTTGTCTCGAACGCACTCTCCCAAGTTTGGTGGAGGCCCCACCGGGACAAAGGGGTGGCGGACCTCCCTCGGCGGCGCCGGCGGACCGGCCCTTCGCTCCGCAGCCACCGTGAATGCGCCCCACACCGCCAGACGGGTCCCGGGAGGAGCTCACTCCCCCTGGCCTTTGTGCTGGACCCCGCCCCCGCCCCGCACGTGGGGCCAGTGCCCGGCCGGGTGGGGGTTGGGTTCCTTGGCCGCCCGGCTGAGCGCATCCCCTGGACTTCTGAACCCAACCTGAAGGAAGAAAGCCGCTAGGCTTGCACTGCCCGCCCTCACCTCGCGCGGGGCGCTGCCGGGACCCACGCCATGGCCACTGCCATCCCCGGCCCAGCCCGGCCCGCTCCGGCCGCTAGCCCAGGCGCAGCCCAGGCTCCGCGCCTCTGCTGCTCCGCCCCGCCCCCTCCCCACCCCGGCCCGCGGGCCCTTTAAGAATCCAGCGCGGAGGTGGGCCTGGGGCAGGACTTGTGGCCGGGGCGGGAATGTGTTCCCGACTTTCGCGCAGCCAGTGCCACGTTTCAGGCTCCAAGGCCCCCAGATTCTTCCCCGAGTAACGTGGCCATCCATCTGGGGCCGTGAGGCCCCTCCGAACAGGGCTTTCTTCTGGAATCTTAGGTGCTAGTGCCAGTGAGCCCAAAGTTTCCTCCCCCACCAGCTCACTGTCGGTGGTACAGTCCTCCCCGCTCCGCCGCGCGACCAGCCGCTTAAAGGGACAGCGTAAGAGTCGGGAGTCGCGCAGGGAATAAAGAAGAAGGTGTTCCTCCGCCTGTCCATAAGGTGGTGCTGCGGGACCCGGGGCCTTGGCTGGGGGCAGCAGAGGATCTGGATCTGTACCCGCGAGTGTAGTTCCCAGCCGTGGGGCCCTTAGTTTGGAAAGAGGTATGGTGACCAGAGCCGATCTCTGGTTTCCCAGGACAGTAACGCCCAGTCCCCTGTGGATCGGGGGGCTTCCCGACCCCCGTCCCAGGTCTGAAGGGAAGCCCCGCCCCCTACCAGACTGAAGGAGGGGGTCAAGCACCCTCCTCTGGGCCCTTCGTAGGCAGGGCCGAGGTAGTAGTTGTCTTGGCAACACGAGCTGTGGGTCGCAGCTTGGTCGGCCCCACTGGGGGCCGGTAAGCCCAGCGGGCCCTGGGAGTTGGGCCCCCTGCCCCCGACTTGCATTAGGGACAGGTCAAGGCCTCCGGTTCTCTCCTGCCCAGTCTTTGTGGAGGCTTGTAGGACACCCCCCCCCTTTTTTTTTTAAACTCCTAGGAGTCTGCTACTCTTGCAGAAACAGCCGACCCGACTGCGGAGAAAAGCCGGCCTGGCTAGGGGGCTCCCCCGGGCCTCCACCGGAATCCTAAGCCCTTTCGTCCCGCAAGCCCGTCCCTGTGGGGAGCAGGCTTGGAGCTGGACCTGGGCGAGACCTCCCTGCTTTTTCCTAGATCCTCTCTTCCGTGCTGGACTCAGCTCCTCAAAGGGCCCGGGTCTGCACCGCCAGCCCATTCCGAACGCTGGGGAGGAGAGGGAGGGAGCGCTCCTGTGAGCGGGTCTATGGGGGTGCAGACCAGTCGCCTGCACTGGGCTCACCTGTGTGGGAGCCCGTGGGCCCAGTAGGTCGGCGGCCTCCCTCCTTCCCCCGGTGAGCCTCTCCAGCTAAGCTACACGCACCAGCTGCTGCCCGCCGGGCAACCCGCCGGCGACTTGATAAACTCCATCCCCTCCCACCCGCTCCCGCCTCCCACCCCAGCCCTTTTTCCTCACTTCCTGCTGCCCCTCTGAGAGGAAAGGGCCAGGAACAGGAGGGGGGGGGGCAGGGGAAAGGGACCGCTTGACCCTGTTTCCCTCCCACGACAAAGACCCACTGGCTGGCTGCCCTCCTCCCCTTCCCCCCTTCCTCCTCCCCCGAGTATACCCTGGCCCTGTGAACTGCACTAGGTGACAGGAAGGCAGTGGGACCTGGCTCAGGTGACAGCCTCCACCCTGCCGGCAGCTTCCTAACCCTGAAAGCTCTTCTCCCCAACCTTCTCTTGGGGTTGAGGCCCATCCTCAAATCCAGTAGCCTGTGGATGGAGGGGCCCCAGTGGAGGTCCTTTGGGAAGTCAAACTATTTGGGAGATGCTTGGCTGATGGTCCCCCAAAGCAGGTGGTGAAGAAGGGAACCAGTCATAAGGGGGCTTGGGGGAGCTTCCAGGAGCTGAGTCAATTTTTTTCCGCTGAAGAGCAGAAGCATCCCAAGTGTGACAGAGTGGACAATGTGCTGATGTGTGTGATTGTGCAGGGTGGGGGAAGGGACAGGGACTGGGAAGGGTCTACAGAGTGGTCTCCTGATGGAGGGCATTCCTGGATGGACTTCACTGAGACACTGCAGAGTAGGGAACTCTTATACCTGGAATGAGAAAAGAGCTGTGTTTCCATGGGAAAGGGGGTACTCATTACAGGGCTGTAGCCCCAGGGAGGGCTGCAGCAAGGTCCCAGCAGACCTGGTTCAGAGAGGTGGACAAGTCTGCATACCCTCAAATCACCCTAAGCCTACCCCACTCACCCTACTGGCCCACCTCTCCAGTGCCCGGGCCTCTCTTCTAACAGAAGGCTGTGTAAGCCTGGGCAACTGGGGGAATTGGGTACACACCCTGGAGTCTGCCGGAGGACCAAGGAGTCCATGACAGGGCAGGGGAGGGTGTGTCCCTGTACCATTGTGCTGGCTCCACAAGGGACACAAGCCTTGGAAGCTGCAATGGTGGGGGCCCCTGGGGAAACAAAGGCCAAACCAGACTGTCCCAGGGCAGGGACACTTCCTCAGGCAGCCAGCAGGAAGGAAGTGAGCACAGCCCAGTGGAAGGGAGTGGGGAAGCACTGCCCTGACCCCCATTGTTTCTAGCATTGGGGTCAGCTGGGGAAGGCCCAACACAGGGAGTTCCCCCACACTAGGACAGTGGTGATGGGTGATGGGATGCCATCTGGCATGGCAGAACCCTGGCCCTGGGGGCAGTAAGGGGGACAAAGTCTGACGTCTTATCAGGAAAGTGGGAAGGTGCCCAAAGAAGGACTACAAAGTCCAGGCTGCACAGGATGATCCTGCTCCAGACAAGTTTAAGCCTCCAAAAGACTGGCAGGCCAACTCCCCAGACCCAGAAGCCTGTGTCCCTGATCTCCCTTCTCCCTAGCTGGAAGTTGGGCTGACGGCCAAGGGCTAAACCTAGCGGAGAACCACTTCTCAGGGCCTGAGAAGTGCGGGCCGAATGTCCACAGGGGGCAGCTGCAGGTGAGAACACAGGGTCAGCAGGGAACAGAGAAAGTACTAGGTGGCAGAGTTCTGCCTGCTGGAACAGAAACCCCAAGCCCACTCTCCTGGTGGTATCCACAACTAGTCCTGGGAGGAAGCAGGTAGGTTTGGGCTACAGAGCCTGGTGGTAGGCCAAGGGCATGGTGGCACCCATCTGATTGCTGTCCACCTAGGATGGGTGGACCTAAGATGGCTCATGCTATGACCTCATGTGGGGTCAGCTCACACTCCTGGGGGCAGGACAGCTGTTCCAGAACTACTTGGGGTCACGCTCTCACCTCAGGTCAAGCAGGTAGGGCCAATCCCTAGTGAAGCACCCCAAAGCCTTCCAATTCCAGGGGTCCCTACCTATTAAACACAATAGGTGAAAATGTCCCTCCATTCTGAGGGGGTCTGCAGTGAGGTCTATGTGAATACACTGCCACCTGCTGGTTACAGCTGGGATGACCACGGGCTGGGCTCAGGCTTACCTTGAGCCTTGATGATAAAGATGGGTCACCAGAGTGGCCCAGGCCTACCCACAGAACCCAGGTGGTGGTCTAGACACTGGATATCACAGCGGATACCACTCGTATGCAGGGTCTACAAATAATTTTATTGAAACTAAACAAATAACACAACAGTCTTCTTCTTAGATTAGGGGCCACCCTTCCCAAGCCATTTCCCACACTCTTAAAAGCACAGAGCTTGCACAGTAAGGAATTAAAAAAAAAAAATCATTTCGATGTAGAAATCAGACTCTGCCCCAACATCATGGACTAAACTATTTACAAACTTTCACATTTTAAGTATTCCTTTATGGTTGATCTCTCCTTTCTGTCCTTACCCAGGGGCTCCAATACCTTCCCTTGACTGATCCTGAGGGATGGGTATACTTAGGGAAAGGGGTGATGGGCTCCTTATAGCTATTGGCACCAGCCCTAGGGTGCTGTTCCTCACCAATGGGTGGCGGATGGTCACCCAATGGCAGGGGTTTGTGTGGGGCTGGTACAAAGGCATGGAGGATTAGACAAAGTAGATGGGTTGGTACAACTCCCCATAGGCACAGGCATCCATAGCCCTTCGTGATCCCATCTTAGGCCCTCTCAACTGGGATGTGTGTGGGGGCAACAAGTAGTTGCAGTGGGGAGGGATCAGCCCAGCCCTGGGTGGAGGGAGTATCCTCCTATACCAGTCCCATCTCCTATTAACAGCTGGCAAACTGTCCATCCGTCTGGGAGTGGGAACAGATGAGCAGGTAGACAGGAAGAATCAGGCTTGCACTGCCCCCAGCCTCTGTCCAACACAGGAGGAATCGAGGTAGCAAACGGCTGAAATGCTCCAACAAGGGGGTAAGGGAAATGAGGGAAGGGAAGTTCCCGCTTGCGTACAGCTCCTGCAGCCCAGGGGCTGGAAGAAGGCAGACCTTGCTTGTAAAGTGCTGTAACCCTTAGCAGGGCTGGGCCCTAGGCAAGCTTGGAAGAAAGCAGGCCAGGCAAGGGTGCAAGAACCAGGCATTCCTGACCAGCATATGCCCTGCCATGCTCCTTGTAGGGATTGCTGGGGAAGGTGGGCTGGTAACTCTGCCATTAGCCCTCACCAGCCGCCAGCCACCTCTTGTCCACATACAAACCAACACCCGACCAACACTGCAGGACTGCCCCGCTCACAGCTGAAGGTTCCAGGCCAATGCAGTTTATTCAGGGTTGTGGCCCCAGCTTAGGTTCCTTAATGGAAGCCACACCTTGAGCCTGGGGGTTTCTTGCTGGGGTAGGGAGTGTTTACGCCTGCCACTCCCCAGGCTCACACCTCATAGAGGATCACAGGAAAATCCACGTGGATGCGGGGAGGATCCAGCTTCACGATGCCCTGCCACGGAAACAGAGGCTAGTGAGGGCCAGCTCCTCCCTCAAGAGCTCCCACCATGACAGCAGACCCCATCTGGGTCTACCTCCACACACTCAGCATAGGCTCAATGACCACTGCCCCAGCCTCTCACCTGAGGAATCAGGTTCTTATGGACCCGCCTCAGCTTGGCCCGCTTCTGCCCATTCTTAGTGACGATTGTCTCCTCGTAGAACTCGTGAGCCAGATCCCCATCCTCATCATAGAACATGGAGCTGTGTAGAGAGAGAGGGAACAGGCTGGGCTGGAGCCCCACACCCAGTCATGGCAAATGACCAGACTACAAGGAAGCATGCCCGCCTCCAAATGGGGAGGAACAACCTTGATGGGAGGAAGAGAGGATAATATGCCTGAAGGGTACGGGGTCTACTAGAAGCGAATGGGGTGGTAGCCAGTGCTACTCTGTCAGGCCTCAGGAAGAGACATCATATCAGAGCACGTTGTCAAGGCAGCCAAGGCCAGTTCTCATCACTGGTTTGTTCAGCAAAAGTGGCCATTCCAACATCAGGCCCTTGCTTTCACCCAAGGTGGGCGAAGCATGATGGCCTGGGCATGTGTCTCACTCCAGAAGATACTACTGGCCCTGGGTCAACCTGAGATGGCAGATACCTGAGCTAGGTGGGAACCTAAAGGGAAAAAGTCTGAATCCTCCCCACCCACCCCCAAATGGCTGGTCTAGCCAAACTACCACTGTTCAGTCTCCCTAGTATCTACAGCCAAATCTCCAGCATCACCTAAGTACCATTTCCCCGGACCCACCAGGGCCAGGCCAATCTAGCGCTCCTGTTTGGACCCATGGAAAAAGAGGGAAGGTCAGTGCTCTAGATCTGAAGAACACACCTGAGTGAGGGTCTTTTTCCCAGGCTCCATTCTCAACACTAGGACCCAGTCCTACTTTCCTAGCTACTACCTACCCTCAGAGGTCCAATGCCACCACGGTAGGTAACGGAAACAGCCAAATCAGAGGGTTAGTCTTCCCTCAGAACTGGGGGAGAGGGAGCCTAGGAGCCTTCAACTTGCAGGCTAGGCTGGAAGGGATGAAAAGAAACCCTCAAGTCTCAGGGAGACCCTATCTCAAGTTAACAGTACAGAGGGCCTACCCACGGACAAGCCTCTTCCCCTAGGGAGACCTTCAGAGCAGCCAGGTCGCCAGGAGCCGATTGCCCTGCTTTTCCCATCCCTTGCTCCCACGGGGGTCCAAAACATGGGACTTCTCCTGGTTCCGGCTGGAGCTCCCTGTGACTCGGGGCGCCCCGCCGCCCGCCTGTCTCCCCGAGGCGGAACCCGCGCCCTTACCCGCGGCGCGTGAATACGAAGGGGGGCACGACTCGGCCTCGCGGCCGCACCAAAGCTTGCTCAGCGACTGCTGACTCCGGGCCGCCGCCCCCCGCCCCCGAGGCGAAGGGCCACAGGCCCCGAGCTTTGGAGCCACTGGCGCCCATGTCAGGGCCGCCGGCGCATGGCGAGCCCCGCGGCCGCTTCGCTCTCACAGGGCCGCCGGAGGCACCATACCCTGCCTCAGCCTTCTCCCGCAGGTGCTTCCGCCGCCGCCTTCCGCAGGCTCGCTGTCTCCACGGAAACCTCACTTCCGCTTCCGCACGCTGCCTTCTCTGATTGGCTGCTTCTCTCGTCGGTCCGCGGGGCGGGACCAATAGCCGCTCTCGGAAGCTAGGCATCCCAGTAGGCACCGCGAGACGTCAGGTCCCAGCAGGCCACGCTCTCTCCGGCAGGGACAGCTCCCACCCAGTAATGTGGAGGCTGGGTCCTCCTGGTTTTTGCTTGTATGGCGGCTCCGACGTTCCCGACCCCAGAGGTCAGGTCCAGCGGGCCTGCCCAACCACCGGCTTCCCCGCAACCAGCGCTTTAGGAGTGTCCCAGGGCAGGCCGCGCATTGCCCATCTGGTCTCATTTTATTCCCACACCATTTCTGTTATCACCACTGTCGCATTTGGAGAAGAAACCATACCTAAAGAAAATTAAATAATTGGCCACATGTATGGCTACGTTCAGGTCTGAAGAACTTCTAATTTAGTGTTCTTTCCAAAGCCACTAGAAGGCATGCTCCACGAAGGCAAGAATTAACAGCTGGACCTTGGGTACCATGAGCAGCGTTTGGTCTACAGCAGTAGCTCAGTAAATACTTAGTGAAAACGCCCCCAGCAGCTGTGTGTGTGTGTGTGTGTGTGTGTGTGTGTGTGTTGGGAGGCATGTGGATTCCCTAAATTCTAACTTATATTGTTGCCCCTACCACAACCTGAGCCCCAGGGTGGTGAGTGATGACAGTAAATATTCATACCCCATACCCTTCACAAATTGGTTACATGGTGACTTTGAGAAGGTGCTCTGTGAGCCTGTCCATCACCCTTGGAATCCACTGGCGTGAGGAGCAACTGCAGTTGAGGGCCCATAATAAAGAGTTTAAAAGCAGAATTCTTCAATCTTTATTCAGCCACTTCTCTCAGGCCCCAGGCCCTGATGATGACTGTTACCCCCACCCCCTTCCCCACAGGAGGCATGCAGCTGAGGCCACAAAATATTACATACATTCGCACACATCATCAAAAATAACTGAGGGAAAGACCCTCGCTCTGACTGGCAAACAAGGCACGGACCTGGACCAGTGCCCACACTCACACAGACCCTGGCCTAGGGACATCCTCCTTGGAGGAGGCACTGAGGCACTGTTTCTGCACCATGAGCCAGCATTTCCTGACCCCAGTGTGTGTGAGGAGACAGAGGCCACTGCAGAGGAAAACCTAGGCTCTTTCCCGATGCCTGTCTTACCTCGAACACCTGCCCTTGGCTCCAATAGGGCTGTCCTGACACCCCATCCAAGACCCAAAACATACGACTTTTCCCCATAGATGAAGGCCCTCATCCCTGAAAACACGACCTATTCTGTTTGTAGGGTCTCCAAGATTCTAGTATCTGAGACACGAATTAAGGAGACTTCTGTCTGCTCTATCCCTGCTGCAAGCCTGGAGCAGCTTCCCAGGGCAACCCTGGCCCACCATGGCCCACTACACAAAGGGCAGAAGAATGCAGAGCCATGTTCTGCTATACCTGTGGGTGGACACAGGGGGCCAGCTCCTTTGCTGTTCTCTGGGCTCATTCCCCCAGTAAGAGAGGGCCTCCATGCACACTCATTCTTCAGGCCACACGGGCCCTGTCACACTCACACGGCACGCCCTCGGCGCTGCCTACTCTCCTCCTTTCACCCAGGGGTACAAGAGGTCACCCCAGGGGGCAGGCATGCAGGGCCTCCTGGATCTTCTGACGGCAATAGGAGTACTTTTGCAGGATTTGGCGGAGGTGTTCCTCTTCCTCCCGCTGCAGGATGCGCAAGAAGTTGTGTAGCTCAGGCATGCTAAAGGCATCCCACTGCAGGTGGAGAGGGGGACACAGGATGCAGCAGGCATGGCCAAATCAGCAGGCCCTCCCCAGAGAAGAGCACCAATCACATCACAGAGCTAGGATGGGGCTTTCTAATGTTAGGTTCTTGCCTGAATGGTCTGTGTTAGGGTTCTTGACAATAGTCTGTATAGAAGATGGGCCCCACAAAGCAGGGCAGTCGAAGACACCTCGAAGACAGGCAACCAAATTAGATGTTCCCCCATTCCCACACTCTGACTCTAATACTACTCCACAGACTCAATATTTTGGAGCCAGAAAGCTTCCAGGTAAAAAGTCCTAATGCCTGAATAGGGAGCCTCCATGACATCCTGGGCCCATCTATGTGGCTTTGATCTCACTTGGGATCACTACACTGCCATGGATTCCTCCATCTCCTGAGGACTTTCCACAACAGAGAAGAGCAGACCACCAAGACAATTCTTCCTGGCCTCTTGGGAGAGGCCTGTGAGTGGCCTGGAAGTCTTCAGTTTAGCTACAAGGCTCACATACTCCTGGAGAGGCTTTGTAGGGCTTTTTCTGCAGCCCTATTCCTCCTTCCAGGTTGCTGCTGCAACCTACTAGCCCTACCCAGTGACAACCAAGAAACTAAAGAGGGCTGTGTACTCACATTTACCTCCCCAGAGTCATTCTCTTTGAGGACAAAGCTTAGGGCCTTCTCGCTGGGCCCTGCAAGGAGCCGCAGCCGCAGGGGTTGCTCATCATCTGATAGCTTCCGGAGGTACACTGAGGGCCAGGCAGGGAGAAAAGAGTATTTGATTAGTCAGGCCCAGCCCACTCACACCCTCACACATGATGCATGAATATATACTCTCATACAGCAGGGTGGAGTGGGAAGCCCACCTTGGCCATGGCGTTCAGCCCGCTCAAAGAGTGCAAACTTGCGGGGGTCATCCACCACTAAGAACTTGCGCAGTAGGGCCTCAATGACCTCGCGTGCCCGTGTGCGTGACAACACATGCAGGTGCTTGACGGCATCTTTGGGCAAGTAGAAGGAGGTGCGGCGCCTCACAGCTGTGCCCCGTCCTGGGCCCCGCTGGGCAGCCTGCAAGGAGGGTGGCTTCTTGCTGGAGGGCACCGAGACAGGGCGCACCAGCTTCAGTTGAACCTTGATGAAGCCTGTGTAGGAGCCATCCTTGTTCTGAAGAGGAGAAATCAAACCATGGCTAGGTTCCAGGTGAGATGGAACAGATATGGACACCACCAGTCCACTTGGGGCTAGGCTGGGTGAGAATAAATCACTGCTTAAGCCCAGCCAAGGATACCTTAGCTGTGACCTTTTGGGAATCAGGCACATAGTCGGGTTCCTGCCTCTCCCCACATACCTTCCCCTGGCTATCAACTCACCAGGCTCATGAAGAGGTTGCTGTTGATCTGGCTATTGTACTCCTTGATCTTCTGCTCAGTCTCAGCCTGAGAAAGGTCAGGTGTCTCCCACTCCACAGGCTCGTCCTGAAAGATGGGCCAGGGTGGACATAGGGCCCTAAAAGAACCCATCCCACTGCAATGCATGTCACAGACAGGGAGGAGAATCCAGGTTGGCTGCTTTGAAAAACAGCCTCTGGGACAGCCTTTGAAAATTGACTACAAAGCTTGAGTCCTGACGAGAAGAACCCATCACTGCTCCTGGTTTTGCATGCTATGGATGGACACAGCAAAGGCAGTCATGTGGCTTCTTTATGCCGCCTACATGGGGCCTCTTCAGCACTGAGTGAGGCCCTGAGGATACCTTAAAACCAAGACAACTGAAGATAAAAGGCCAGGGGCCAGGAAAAGATGTGGGATTCTTGTTGACAGCAAAACCACCTTTCAACTGCACAGCCTGATTCCAGCACCCTAGTTAGGTGGGGTCCTGGAGAAAGGAGACCACTTTGCCCTGGCAAAGGGCCATGACCGCAGGGCAAGAGGTATGGGGACTGGCACATACCAGGAGCCCAGCCAGCTGTGAGTACAAGGATAAGGGCAACTTCTACAATGTTAACACCCCCTGATGGAGGACTTGGGGCCAGCCCTGCAGGTCTCACACACAGTGAGGAAACCTCAGTGTGATTTGATCTTGACCCAAACTGCATAAAAGGCAGCTTCAGGCCAGGCTCCAATCTGCCTCCTGGTAAAGCCACAAGTGCCAAGCAGGTAGGTTTCTGCACCTCCTTCCTCCTATCTGGAGGTTTGGCCCAAAGATTTTTAGCTCTACCACTCAGCCCTTCCCCCACTCCTCCAGGGGCTGCATTCTTTTTTTTTTTTTTCTCAACTTTTTTTAATTTTTTTATTTTTTTTATTTTTGGGACAGAGAGAGACAGAGCATGAACGGGGGAGGGGCAGAGAGAGAGGGAGACACAGAATCGGAAACAGGCTCCAAGCCATCAGCCCAGAGCCTGACGCGGGGCTCGAACTCACGGACTGCGAGATCGTGACCTGGCTGAAGTCTGACGCTTAACCGATTGCGCCACCCAGGCGCCCCCAGGGGCTGCATTCTTGTCAGAAGGGTGGAGTATGGACCAGGGCAGCCAGAGCTCTGAATTAACTTTTTTCTACCAAACTCCCTGGTTCCATTGCATCAGCCTTACTTCCTGTTGACGTCAGGTCTTGGTTGGAATGGAAGTGTCACAGACACAGCTGAGATCACTGCTGACCAATGCTTTCTCCCAGGGGAGTTTTTACAGCTGGTCTCCTGTAGAATAACCTTGTACCCAGCTCTAAGCTCAGGAGAGGCAGGCTTCTCCCTGACTGCTGCCTTGGAGCCCCTAAGCTTAAACCATCTGATGGGGACAAATAGGGTGGACAGATGAGAGAGTAGGGTGCTCTTCACCTAGAACAGTTTTATAGCACTATGCTCTCTACCTAAAACCTACCAGTATGTATGTGGCACTGAGGACTGAGGCTGGGGTCTCACAGGAAAAAGGTATAGGGGGAGGGGTGGGAACTGAAGCCTATTTGCTCCCCCAAGTTTCAAAAAATCTCCTGGATGGAGGAAAGCACTAAGAAGGGAAAACTGTAGCAGAAATCTTACTGGAGACAAGGAGAAACCCTCTAAGACTGGTAAAGAACAAATGGTGTGGGCCTTGGGAAAAGGAGATCTGGGGGGCAAAATGAAGGCTGGAGCCCGGGAATAAAGGGTGGATGTATTTGTTCAGGCCCGAAGAGAGGGCTTGGGACAGGAAGGAGTGACCCAATAGGAAGGAGTATCTGGATGGGAGGGTGCTAAGGGCAGGAGGAAAGCTGAGCAGACTCCAGTACCAGGGCAAGAAGGAAGAGAATTCTGGGGGGGCACAGAGATGGCACCAACTTATTTCCCTCGCTTGTGACAGTTCTGAGCTCCAGCCTGAGGGTAAGAACACTTGCTCCTTCCTCTTCCCTTCCTGGTTTAGCCAGGAGCCCTGGAATGCGGTGCAGTGACCTATGTTCTAGCCCCTTCTCCTCTCCAAGTGAACCTCCCTTAATATCTCTACTCATAAAACAAGAGACCTGGACTGGATGCACTGCACTGTCCTACTAGGATTCTAGAGGAAGAAAAGTTTCTTTTTCCACTTCCAAAGCTTCCCACTGGAGGATTCTTTTTTTTTTTTTTTTTTTGAGAGAGAGAGAGAGAGAGAGAGAGTAGGGGACAGGGGCAGAGGGAGAGGAGAGAGAATCTTAAACAGGCTTCATGCTCAACATGGAGCCCCACGTGGAGCTTGATCCCACAACCCGGGGATCATGATCACAACCTAAGCTGAAATCAAGAGCCCAACGCTCAACCGAGCCACCCAGGGGCCCCCGTTGGACGATTCTAACAGCCATCCCAGAGGTGTGCACAACAGGACCATGGAATTTCCCTTCTCCTGCACTACAGTGACCCATCCTCCACTCTGCCTCCATAGGGACTGATGGTTTTTATTTTACATATAATTTGGGACTCCCCAGCCTCCTTTTCAATTGGTGTCTTGTGGTTTTCTCACTATTTCACAATGAAAAATGCCTCAAGCCTGAGTGACAGACAGGATCCACACTCAAACCTTGCACCCAAGCTCTGGGCTGAACTTTTGAGTAAAATTTAATCTACACTTGATCTTAGCCAAAAGGCCGAGAAGCGATGAGTAAAATTTAATCTAAAGAGTATACAATTTTCATCTAAAAAATCACCCACAAGTCTCTTTTTGTGGCTCATGTAAGGAATTGTGCCCCATTGTTGCTAGGTATTCTGGGCTTTACGGTCCCCATCTCTCTTTCCTGACACTCTGTCCAGGGTGCTCCCCTGAGGTGTACTCGCTCCAGAATAGTTATCTGAGTTTGGCAGTCACACTTATGGCACACAGCACAGAGGTTTCTGACAATGGGAACACCTTGGAGGCCTGGAGAGGAACAGCAGCTCCAGCACATCTTACAGTCCTGGATTAATAACCCCTACCTCTCTTAACTCCTCCTCTGGGCCTTTTACAATCTAGCCTGCCCCACTTCGTGTGGATAAAATGCTCCCGTTTGCTTATAGTCCAGTCCAGAACTAGGCTTCTTTCCCATCCATTCCCAAATGCCTTTCTTCCAGATCCACACCAATTTTAGTCTATGTGCTGCTGAAATGAGCACTCCAGCCAGGTCCACTCCAGAATTCTCCGCGTTCCAGCAGCTGGTGACAGGACAGACTGGTAAGAGGTGGGGACTCAGTTGGCTCCGTCCAGGATTGCAAATGGAGAGGCCCGAAACTTCCTTTGCCTCTCTTTCCTAAACACACTTCCCAGTTCCAGGCGAGGACACCTCCCCTTCCACTTCCTCCCATCCCCGCCCCCATCTCCCAGAGAGGAGGTAGGGGCGTCCCAACGCTGAAATCGAGGTTCTAGTCCAGACTGCGCAGTCGGCTTTAGTCATAGGTGGATAATGCCCGCCCCGAGTCTGCCCCAAGCCATGTAGCTGTTTCCCCTGGTTCAACCGGTCTGTGACAGAGACAAGGCCTCGGCACCCGGCATCAAGGCGCTGAGAGCCCCGCACAAAGTTCCGAGGGCTGGCCCCGGGCGGTCTGGAATCCCCGCCCAAAAACTCGAGCCGGCAATTTAGCGGGGAGGGGCAGGGTCCCAGCGATCGTCACCAGCCCGCCGCCCGCAACCCCGGCCCCCACCTGGTCCCGACGCGGCCTGCGTGCCAGCGAGGTACGCGCCGTGAAGTACTGCTCAAGCTCCGAGTCCGAATCCTCCTGGCTGCAGTAGCCACTGCTTGCCGTGCTGCTCCAGGTCATCTCGAAAGAAGGCGTCCCCGCATCCGCCTCGCCCATCGCCGCGCCCGCCAGCCAGCTCCCTGAACCCAGTGCGCTGGTAGCCTCCAACCACCGCCCCAGGTGCGTGTGCGCGTGCGCCGGGATATGGGTTCGCGCCGCGACCGTTAACACTGAAACGTAGACGGCTAGGATCTGGCTCTTGCCTCATTGGGGGAGGAACATCGAAGGGCGGGGTCATACACGCCACGCCCCCAGGAATGACCTCATAGCCCAGGCAGCTCAGCTTAACTCCGCCTCGCAGACCCCACCTCTCTTGGGAAACAAGTCGGCGCCTGTGCGCATGTGCACCAGCGTGGCCTCAAGACCGGATGCGGATGCGCGAAGGTGCGGAAATTGAGTGGGCGCGGAGACAAGGCGATTCCCGGCAGTTCGCTCGGAGTCAGCTTCCCCGGACCCCTTCGAGCCCGCGCGCAGAATTAGCACTCTCTACCGCGGGGACACCCGCTGTTAGACCATTCATTGAGCGGTCCTAGGCAACTCCTGTAATTTGGCCCGCTGGTCTTCACGCCTTTCAGTGAAGCCCCGCCTTTCCCCCCAGCCCCGCGCTCACCACGTTGGTGTCCCGCTCCAGCGCAGGTTCCCAGCCCAGGTCCCGGGGCCCGCAGCAGTCCAGGCTGATGAGCGCGCGGCAACGGTAGTGGCAGGTGAACTTGCAATCTGCAGAGAGGTCTGGCTGTGAGGCGGCGGAGCCCCAGCTCCAGTTCAGAGAAACTTTCCGGGGGACGGAAGAGAAACCCCGGGATGAAAGCCGTTGCCCGCCAGGCCCTACATGACCGGCCTTATCTTAGGTCCCTTTGCCCTCCGCTGCTATATAGATTCCAGTATTGGTCCCCGGGTGTCTGGAAACTGGTGAGAAGGCCTCAGGCGGTTACGGATCCAGGCCTGTTAAACAGTTTTATCTCTAGCACCTAGGGTAGAACTTCCCCCTTCCGCATTGTCAACACCCTACCTCCGCCCATTTACCTGATGGGAAAAAAACCAAAATCTCTTAACTCTTGTTTCCCTGTCACCTGTCTCTACACCCCTCACACCAAAACTAACATTAGTCTGCATACACTCTAATTCCTCACCTTCACTCTCTCCTGTATCCATTCCAGTGAGGCTTGCCCCTCCCTCCAGGAAACGGCCCTGGTTAGGGTCCTCAGCAACCTGTGCACAGTCGAATGCCAGGTCCCTTCTCCATCCTCACCTCCTCAGCATCATTTGATGCTTGATCCCCTTGGGCTTCCCACTACTCAGGTTTTCCTCCCATTTTTCTGCAGCTTCTGCTCAGCTCCTTTGGTTCTGTCTCAACTCCCAGATCTAATGGGCAGCGTGTCTGAGATTCAGTTCAGTACTGATCACTGTCCTGCTCTGTATACACTCACCTACCCCAGATCCAAGGCTCCCACTGCTGACCTCCCTCCTCAGATCAAACCCCATGTCAACCCAACATGGCCAAAACAACTCTTCTTCCACTTCCCTCTCTCCCCTCACCAGAGCTCCTCAACTCAGCAAAAATTGCTACTCTCCCAGTTTGAGGTTAAAAAAAAAAAATCCCACTTACCCTTGATTCCTCCCTTGTTTTTGCTTCTGACACACACCCAAAATTGTCCTGGATTTTATCTTTGTGACCACTTCATTTCTCCTTGGGAACATTGCAATATCTCAGCCCTTGCTCACACTTGGTATTCTGTCACAACTCTGGTGTTCAGGACAGACTCTTGAACTGAGAGAGTCTCCGTGCCTACAAAGGCTTGGGACACCTTCTCTAAGTCCCTAAATGGTCCAGAGCAGTGATTCGCAACCCAGGCTGCCAACTGGAATGATCTGTTTTGTTTTGTTTTTAAATTGCTGATACACTCCCCGTGATAGATTCCACAGGTCTGAGGTCCAGGCACAGGGGCTTGGAGGGCTGTAAAATCCCAACCGATTCTAGCTGGTGTATAGCCAGCGGGGCAGCAACCTCTGCTTGCTGGTGATTCCTGGGAGGGCAGAAGGACCGCTGGTGTGTGGTTGTGTTTCATGTTTTAGCACCTGGTTGACTGGGGCTGCAATAGGTATTGCTCAAAATTCCTGCTTGCAGAGGGCCCACCCACGGTACTTTTTCCCTGTCCCCATCCCATAGGTAGGTAAATTCCCCTCATTCCAGAGATTTTCGAGGGGGACCTAGTGAGTGAATCTTTGGGAAAGGGCAGGCCTAGGAACATGGACTTAGAGAATGGTCAGCACAAACCCTTTCTCAAGAAGAACCAAGTCACTTTACAGAAAAAGAGTTTGAAGGTGTCCGGGTTGCTCAGTCGGTTGAGCTTCCGACTTTGGCTCTGGTCATGATCTCACAGTTTGTGAGTTCCAGCCCAGCGACTGGGTCTCTGCTGTTAGCGCAGAGCCTGCTTCGGAACTCTCTCCCTCCCTCTCTCTGCACCTCCCCCGCTCGCGCTCTCTCTCAAAAATATATTAAAACATTTTTTAAAATTAGATAAAAAGCTTGAGATCGGCACCGTTATTCATAGGCAGCCGCCTCTGCCCAACTGTGCCCCTAATGCAGATGGAATAAGATAAGGATATAAACCATCTACCTGCCTGCACTCTTACACGACCGGGCAAAGGTAACGGACCTTGCTCGCCGGAACCAACCCTTCCGACCCCCTCCTTTGCGACTTGATACGCAGCGACGGCGCTGCCCATTGGCCGCCCTTTTCGCTCTTGCCAGCGCGCGGGGCTGCTACTCACGCGCGCACTGCAGGCCCTTGCGCACGACGCCCAAGATGAAGTCGCCGCAGAGGTCGCACCACGTGTGTGTGGCAGGCCCCGCGGGCTGGAAGTGGTGGCCGCGGCCCGCGACCAGCTGCCGTGCCGGATTACGCGCGGTGCCCGGCGCGATGCGCAACGCGTTGGCACGCTCCAGCCGGGTGCGGCCGGGGCCCGCGCGCCGCGCGGGTTCCAGTTCCCTCAGTTCAATGAGCTCAGGTTTCGTGGACATGGCCGGGTCGCGCCCGGACTCCCGCCGGCTGTCGGCGCGAGCGAGCGCGGGGCGGGCGGGGCCGCGGGGCGGACCCGGATTCGGCGCCGCCCCCGGGATCCCGGCAGGGCGGCGGGAGAGAACGGGGACGAGCGGTGCAAAGGAAACCTGGGCGCTCCGGCCGTGTCGGCCCACAGGCGGAATGGGGCGGCGAGGGCGCGGGGTTGGGCATGCTCTCGCAGAGTCCCCGCCCTCCTTTTCCTTTTCTCCACGCATCCTGGGAGCAACCTCCCTCCTGCTGACGACGACGACGACGACGACGACGACGACCACCGCAAAAGGCCACTCGGAGACAGACTGTTTCTAGAGGCCAGCTTTACTGTGCTAGACCAACAGGGTCCCCACATCCGGCCCTTGCCTTTGCCCCCGCCCAGGCCTCCTGCTTGCTGAGGCAGCGCCCTCAGCCTACCCGCTGGGTAGGGCAGGAAGTGGGGAGCGCTTTACTGGGGGAGATGGGGCGGCAGCTGTACCCTTCCCCGCTGTGCTCACCACCTGGGAAGCTGGGGCTCTGGCAGATGCTAGGCTGAGATCCTGAGGTCCAGGGCACATTCTGAGTGGGTTGTACCGCATGGGTGGGTGGCCCTTAGCGGCTGTGGCCTTCACTTGGCTCTGTCACCTTGGGCTGCCAAGACACAAGCCTTTCCATGCTTCTCCCAGTGCTTGACTTGGCACTCCCTGCAGGCAGGTGGGCCGGTGAGCATGCAGTGCTTGTGGGGGGTATGGAAGTGTGGCTTAGGAGTCCAAGGTCCTATAATACCCTCACCTGCAGCAATACCATTCATTCTGGCATCGCGAGCAGCGTTTGGAGGCCTCTGCACTGCAGTAGGCACAGCGGGGCCGCTCTGGAGCTATTGCCTCTAGCACGTCCAGCCTGTAGGTCTCAGCCCATCTAGGAAAGAGGTCAGGAAAGCCTGGTTGGGCCTGGCCATTGGGGGCACAAGAGCACCGCTGCCTGTGTCCATGCCTTCTTTGTGTCTCCCACCCCTTCTGCCCACTCAGCAGGCCACACCTTCGTGCCTGCAGCCGCAGGTCTTGCTCTGAGGGGCTGAATACATGCCGCAGCTGGTACTTGGCAATAGCCTGCCACTTGCCTCTGTTCTCTCTCTCTAGCCGCTCCCAGATTTCTGGGATCTGAGGGAGAGAAGTGGAAAGTGTCAGGGAGGAGCTGGCAAAGTGGACAGTGGTCCTGAGCAACTAACTTTCTAGTTCCTACCTGTTCCAACACCAGGTCCTTCTTAGGGGGCTGGGTTTCAGTCAGGGCCAGCTGGGCCAGGAAGCCCTGCAGGCCTGCCAGGTTGGGAAGCTGGTCGACCAGTGTGTCTGTGAGGAAGGCCTGAAGCTGCAAGGGAATCCGGGGGAGGCCAGTGTGAAGTGGTGCTGACCAGAGAGGGCCTAGGCTGTGCTGGGTTGAGGTGCGTGTGGGGACCTTGTGCCACTAGCTGCTTCATCACCTGAGGTCCGAGGTCTGGAAAGAGGACTGGGGCTGATGTAGGTGGACAGTGATAAACAGCAGGGGTGGGATGGGGTGGAATGGGGTGGTACCAATGCAGGAGGAGTTCCCCACCTTGAGTAGCTGTCCCTTGGCAAAGCTGGTGAGGCAGTAGCGGGCCCGGGCTTCGTGGCTCAGTAGCAGGTTGTACAGGGCAATCCACACCTGCCCATCCAACTTGCTCAGCTTTTGCTGCTCTGAGGGGGCCACTGTCTGCCAACGGCCACCCTCAAATTGCTGCAGCTTGCCTGGGGAGAAGAACCAGTGCACTGGGAGCAGGTGTTGCACACTCTGAGTCAGACAGCTGCATGGGCTGGGGTGCTGCCCAAGTGCACGACTTGCCCAGGAGGGGGTGCTGCTTGCTCCAGAGCAGGGGAGTCCTTGGTAGTAGACACACAGGCCTTGCCTGCTGCGGAGCCCAGGTCGAAGCCCATCTTGGGTGAGGCATCCTGGTATCCTCTATGGGCTAATGGGCAGAGTTTGTCTGCCTGTGTGTGCAATCTGCCCATACCCATAAATCCTGGAGGATGTTCTGGAAGCAGTGAGCTGGGGCTTAGGCAGTTCAGGGAGAGTTTACCTCCTTCCCACCGGCTCCACGGATTGTGCTCCAGCAGTTCAACCAGGAGGCAGGGCAAGTTGTGGGTACTGAGCATGCGGTTCAAGGTGCTCAAGGAAAGGCTAGGAGTGGTGGTGGAGAGAAGCGAACAGAAGCTAAAGGCCCAGGCTCTCAGCCTTCCACTGAAGGTCCCAGGCCTGGCAGAGCTGCCCACCTGTCCACACAGTCTGTAATGTAGCGCAGCACTGAGAGGGCCTTCGATGCGATCTCAAACTCCATCAGCTCTGCCTGCTTCTGCAGCTCCTGGGGGGCGACATGGTGCTCAAGCTGGGCCACCCCCTGCTGCCCAGGCCTCAAAAGAGCCTGATCTAGCCATTGACACCCCTAGGGAACCTCAGCCTACCTGCATGGGGGTGCTGGACTGGCACTCCTCCTCTTCAGGAGGGCCACCACGGCTACTCCGGGCCACGAGTAGAGTCAGTTTTCGGTGGCAGTAGTCTATCAAGTCCAAGACAGCGTCCTCTGCTGACTCACACACCTCCTGAGAGGCAGGCAGATGGGAAACATTCTGTCTCTGATGCTCTTTCCACATAGACACAACCTTCCTCCCTTGCTGGGAGCAGTAGCCAGTGGGCAGGGCTGATGCCTCACCTTGTGGAAGAATACTGTCTCCAGAAGGTTGATGATGGAGGCCTCATGGTGTACCTGTCAGAGAAAGAGGACAGAGCCTGGGGATACTGAAGGAAGGATGCTATTACCATCTCTCTTCTCTAGTCCAGGGCCCTCTACAGGCATGGGCAGGATATGACCCAGGAACCCAGCTCACCACCATGTATATGGGAAAAGTGTTCTGGGGCTTGAAGTCCTCCAGTCTGCACAGCACAGGAAACACCTTCTGCTTCCACATCTCCACTGCAATCAGCTCCTCAACTAGCGTCGGGATCTTTGAGGGGGAGGGGAAGGACGGATGAAGTAGGCCTACCTTGGCCTGTTAATGCTCCCATCCCTGGCTCAGCCCAGCCCAACTCTCCTCAAACTCTTCTGGGCTCCTAGATTCTCCTCGTAGGCACCTTCCCAACCTCTCTCCGGCACCTTAGACCTTCATTTCTAGCTGCCCTCAAAATCTCTCTGGGGACATCCTCCATGCTTCTTATTGGCTCTTGTTTTATCCCTAGGCTGCCTTGCTCCACCCTGCACCTACACCCTTGTCCCCTCTACCTCTATCCAGACCTTCCCTCAGGCTGGCTCTCCTGCTCATGCCCTCTCTCTTCTTCTCTCTGTCCTCTGGCCTTCCAAAGTTCTGGTGTGTCTTGACCTCACTCTTACTCTGGGCCCTGCAGTTTCCTAGTCTTCTACCCTCACCCCCATTGGGGGGGGGGTCCACCTTTTCTTCACAGAGGAAGCTTTTTGTCAAGTGATATCTCAGGTCACTTATTCCAGCCACCTCCTGGCTCATGTTCCAGCCAGGTTGATCCCTGATTTCCAACTCCTCTCTCAAGTTAGTAAGGGTGCCTCCTTCCATGCCAAAGCCCCACCCCCTTTTCAGTGAGGGCCCCCTCTGGCCTGACAGACTATTCAAGGATGTCTTTAGAACTTAGGCCCTCCCCCCACAGCCTAGGTTGTTGTATGATCCATGACTATCTTCCAAATCAACCCACACCTCACACTTGGCCTGGTGTGCCAGGGTCTTGTCCAAAGGGGTGCAAAGTCAAATGTGCAACGCACTCCTCTCTTTTCCCTTGGGGAAGACAAGTGTACCAGCCAGAGGGAAGCACAGGCACCCAGGGTACTCTTGAGCAGTAGAGTGGTGGTGTGGAAGGTGGTAGGAAGGCAGGAACCCTGTTTGTGGCCCCAGCATACCTTCCCATGGGTGACCAGCAGCTCCTGGATGGGCTCGCCCTGGCTGGCTGTAGCATCAAGGATGGCCTGCATGTTCAGCTTCTCCAAGTTCTCATGCTGCTGGTTCCATCTGTCCCAGAGAGCAGGGGTGTATGTGCATTTGGGTGCACATATGTGCATTAGGAGTGGAGTGAGGGCCGGGTCCTATTGAAGCCTAACCTGATCCCAAGGGGCCAGAGAGGGCTCAGGACCATACATCCCCTAACTTGAGCTTTGTCTTCTCACCTGGAGGCTCTTCCACACCGGGTACCCTTCCCCCCCAGTGTCAGGCCTGTAGTCCCCCATTCAAGGATTCTGACCCCAAAACTCCTCCTGACCCTGATCCAGCTGCCTCACCCTCCGGATCCCATCTCGCGCAGCGGGAAGCTGCGCAACCCCCGCACCAGCACGGCAGCCTCCCCCGGCAGTAGCAACTCCAGGTCGCCCATGTTGTGGCCGGGGACCGAGAGCGGGAAGGCAGGATTCAGCTGACCCTGGGCAGCAGCCGACGCTGAAGTGAGGGTGCTGAAACTCTCGAGGACGACCGCGACTCGCAGGGTCGACGTCTTGGATACAGCCGTTGCGGAGTGGTTGGGGCGCGTGGGTCCGCGCCGCCATGGAAACGGTTAGTCCAGCGCCTGCGCGCGCTGCGCAGGCTCTGGCCCCGCCCCCGTCCACCTCGCTTTTCCGGCTGCAGTTAGCCCTCTTTGGACTCCCAGAACTTTCTCTTTCACCGCCTGCGGCTCACGGGTCTGCCCTGAGTACCGGACTCGGGTGGCCTAGGCTTCCTCCTAGGACATCAAATCGACCCGCACGGGGATGGGGTCACCTCGCCCCCACCAGCTCTTCCTGCAGCAACTCTACCTCAGCTGTACCGCTTCTGCGTGGTTTCCTGGCTCCAGTATGTCTCCTGCCCGACTCCACCTGTTGGCTCTATCCCCTCAAGTACTGCCCAGTGCCCACGTCTCTCCATTCTAGCCTAGCAGGCTGCCAGCACATGTCATGAAGTAACTGCTGTAGTCTTTTTCTAGGTGACTCTGTGGACACTTCTAGTCCTCGAAATAATGTCCAAAGCAGCTTATCAGCAATTCTGTAGTATTAAGGTCTTGCCCCTTCCTTACCTCAGTACTTCATCTGTTGTCCCTCTCCCCATTGCTTCCCATGTTTCAGCCCCGTGGGCCTCTCTTGGGTTCCTTACACATTTTTTTTTTTTAATGTTTATTTATTTTTGAGGCGGGGGAGAAGCAGAGAGAGAGGGATACAGAGGATCTGAAGCAGCTCCTGCTGACAGCAGAAAGCGTGATGCAGGGCTCCAACCCACCAACCGTGAGATCATGACCTGAAGTCGAAAGCTTAACCGGCTGAGCCGCCACCACCTGAGCCACCCAGATGCCCCAGGTTCCTCATACATCCTAAAGTTGCTTTTACTTTGCACCTGTTCCCTCTGCCTGGAATACTCTTCCTCCTTCAGGCCTCAGTTCAAGTCACCTCAGCGAGGCCTTCCTTGCCCATTTAATCCAGGACAGCCCCAGCTCCCACCCCAAGTCATTCTTCATCACAGCTTCCTGATTGTTTCTTTCTGGCTGTTATTTCAGTTTATAATTACCCTGCACATTTACTGTCCATAGCCAGTCTTGCCCACCAGATGGCGCACCAGGGTGCCAGGACCTCGGCTATTTCACTGCAGTCCTCCAATGGCTGGTTTAGAGGCGGTACTCAATAAAGACAGGTTGAAATGGGTGATTTTATTCACAGAAGTGAGGGTCAACCTTGAGACAATATGGACTAGTCTACTGGTCTAGCCCTCATGTACCAGGCAAGGCTTAGCAAGACAGAGTAGCCACAGCCATGTGCCTAGACCAGGCCACCCCAGTCTCACTTCCAGCAGATGATGATGTTGGGGTCATTTTCCAGCCGTTCATCAAGCTCATGGTAGCTCATGCCTATTTGGGACAGTGCAGGTGAGGTGAGTAACCATGACTTGACCACCCTGCCCTGCCCCAACCTTAGCTGAGCTGCCTGCCCCCACCTGTTTTGCAACAGATTTCATCGTAGCTGTGGCAGCCTGTGTAAAGTCGGGCAGGATGGCTCCGCTCCTCCCGAGACACCCGCACAGGATACTTCTGTAGTCGTCGGATGAGGTTCTTCATAAGCCCAAACTGGATAAGCTTCCTGGGGTGGGGTTGAGGGAGAGGGGGATGATGCCCTGGCCAGGAGTTCCTCCAGCCAGGCCAACTCTTTCCTGCAGTCTCCCTTCCCATTTTGTCTCAGTGACCAGACTGGCCTCCAAACACATCATCTCCAGAAAGCCTGCCTGGACTAGCAGTGCCACATTATTCTGCTCACTGGGAATCTCCTGATTCCTCTCTAACCCGGGGCTCCAGAGAGATATAGAGTATCTGCCTTCAGGCAAACCCCTCATGTCCCTGGGAATCCCCTTCTGACCGTTCATCAACGCGTTGCAGCTGCTGGGGGTGGCGGCCAATGAGGTCTCTCACAGTAGTGCCAGGGCTCAGGCTGCAGTACAGCTGGAACACATCCCGGAGACTGGCCCTCTTGTGCCCTGTGGGCACCAGGGGTCAGATCTGCTTGTAGCTCTGCCCTCCCCAAGATGGCCACCCCGAGAGCCCACCACTACCTTGCTTGGTCACATAGGATAAACATGCTTCCTGCAGGGACTTGTCATCTACCAGGTCCTGGACCTTGGGTGTCGGGCAGTACACATTGGAATACTGGAAGGTAGCAGGAGGCACAGGGGGCTCAGTGAGGGGCTTGGAAGTCTGACACAGCCCCAGTCTGGCCAAGCCACATGATCCACTCTCTGCTTAACCAGACCCCAGACTCACCTACCTGGAGGATGGACACCAGTGTCACAACACCATAATACCTGGGGGAGATAGTTGTGTTCAGCTTCTGAGGGCCATGCCTTCCCAGCCCCCACACTCAGGGTCCCGGGGCTCTTTCCTGGCTAGCAACCCTGTCCTGACTGTGACTATTGCCCCACTTACAGCAAGTTCTGGATGGCAATGCGCACCAGGTTTAACTCCACATCTGCCTCTGCTGAGATCTTCTGGACATGGCGGAAGCCGTCAATGTAGGGCAGGATCTGGGCAGGGCAGCGCAGGGTCAGCGGGGATGGGATGAGGCCAGGACTGTGGCCAGCTCTATGTGATGATACCCAGGGAGGGCTAGCACACCTGTTGTGTGGTGAGGTCCCACTGTGAGTTGAAGAAATCCTCCTTGTCTTTGGTAAAGACAGGCACGTCATACTCCTGGGCCACAGGAGGGTCAGGCCGCTGCTCAATCACCTTCAAGTGGATGGTGTTGGACTCATCTGCAGGGGACCCACCCATATCTTCAGTGTTATGTCCTTTAAGAGGCCCTCAATTACCCTCCGGTCCTCCCAGAAGCCCTTGATGGAGATGGGTAGCTCTGGGTAGGGCCAGTCTCCCCCTTCCCCTCTACTTTAAACTCTATGCCTAATGTGGGGCCTGAACTTACGACCCTCAGATCAAGACTCACATGCTCTACTGACTGAGGCAGGCAGGTGCCCCAAATCTTCCCCTTTCAAGGAAGAAGAGATAGGTCCAGAGAGGGAAAGGAATATGCGCAAGGAACATGGAGCATGGCCTCCAAATCCTAAATCCTAACATGCACTGGACCTTGGACATCATCAAGCCAGCTCATGGCTATTTATTGGCCACCAATTTGTTCATTAGTCTTGTCCATGGCTGGGCTTGCCTTCCCCTGCTATGTTCCTATTCTTCCTCTACCCCTTTGCTGTCCTTGCAAAGGCTGGGCCATACCGATGGGCAGAGTACACCGGCCTGAGGCATTTAGCTCCTCCAGCAAGATGGTCATGATGGGCACCAACTTCTGCTTGCTCTCCTCTGTTGACACGAAGCTGCTCTCTAGCTGAATGGAGCATGGACAACATGGTGGGCACACCCTGGGACCCCTGGCCAGCATCCTGCCCTGGCAGATTCCTAGGTCTGGAGGGCTTTGGAAACATTTGTCTGCCTGCCCATCCACTCAAGCCCATTGTGTTGCAGACCTCCAGTGTGGTCAGGTAGCCAGCCAGCTTTTTGACGATGGGCTCAAGGGCACAGGTCTTAGCCTGAGCATCACACACGAAGCCTAGGTTGAAGAGCAGGGCATTGCGGCTGTACTTCTTGTGCTCGATGCAGACAGGACAGCCGATCAGTTTCTTCTCCATGGCTGTGCTGGATGGGGGGAACAGGTGGGAACAGAGTCAGGTTCTTTCTGCTCCCAAACTTGTCCTCTCCTCCTGGGACATCCCCCGCCTTCCCCACTAGGGCCTCACACAGTGATAAGCTTGTTCTGCAGCTCTGGCTTGGTGATGATGTACACTTGGACTGTGTCAAACAGCTCCCGCGAGATGAAGTCTTCAGGGACCTGGGAAGCGGAGTGGCAAGAGGCCCCTTAGTGGACCTTGGGACTAGGCATAATACCTTGGGGGACCCCCAAGGACTAAGCCTTCTTGTCCAGCGTTTCACCTCTCTCCCATCCACCCAGGCCTACTACTCCTTTGTGTTTCCAAACACACTCCAGGTTCTCACCTGCCTCCCGTCTTTTGCATATGCTGTTTCCCCTACCTGGCACACACTCGCCTCCATCTAAATTCCTAAGCATCCAGGGATACTGTAGGACCGCGCATCCCTGCGTCTCTTGGGAACTGATACCTCCTCTGGGTCCCCACAGCCCGATTTCTCACAGTCACTGTCTATGGGATGTTTGTTTGCTCCCCAACACTGGGAGCCTGGGACCTGGGTCTGAGTATTCTCTCGGTTAATGATCCTCCGTGAATGAAGGAGTGGTGTGACTGCGTACAGCACGGGGCACGGGAATCCACTGCTTCCAGGCACCCTGCTTGAGCTCGCGAGAGCGTCCCTCTCCCCGTCCCCCTCTGCCCCCAGCCCCGCGAGCCCGGATGGCACCTGATAGGTGATCTTGGGTCCCAGCGTGGGGTGGAACTCGCTGAAGAATATGCATTCGATACGGCAGCCGCTGCCCATGGCGCCAGCAGAGCCCAGGTCTGTAGTCTCTGACGGCTGGACCCCCTGCGAACACCCGTCGGAAACAGCCCGAAGGCCTGGATGATGGATCAAACACGCTTGCGCACTCACACCCGTCAAGCTGTCTGCTCAACGGCGCCTGCGCAGCATGACGGAGAGGTGTGGCGCGGGGGTGGGGAAGCTTGTCCCAGGAAGTCCCGGGTAGGTAGACGTCGCACCCGGAAGTGAAGCGGCTCCGCGACGGAGCTGCAGTGCGCGCGACAGGGGCCTGAGTATCCCGCTTTCTTGGGAAGAAACCACCAAGTCGGGTCAGTGCTGCAGGTGAGGCAGGCGAGTCCCTAGCATGTAGGGTCAGCATGCCAGCGGCACGTGGGGAGACTGTGCGCGAAGGGATTCAGGCTGTAAAGTCGGGAGCAGATGGGAACTACAATACCCGTAGCGCTTCACGCGCTTCCTGCTGGCGCTCCCGTCCGGCGATGGCGTGATGCACGCTGGGATTTGTAGTCTATTACTCGGCCTTGCGCATCCTACCTGGAAGGTGGGCCAGTGATCAGTGCCAGTTCAGATACTGGGTACACGCTGACAGGCTGCCAGCCCTCGCCTGTTACTGGTGCCTGTTTTGGTACTGTCCCTTCCTACCTTAACTTCTTGGAAGAGAGTGGCATTCCTGCCCTGCAACCCTTGCTCCAGTGTGAGGAGTGGACAGCAGGCACTTGAGACCCTTGCTCATTCTACTATGCTTTCAGGCTCCAGCCACTGGCCCGGTTGACCATGGCCCTTTCTGTGGAGACCGAGTCGCACATCTACCGAGCTCTGCGCACTGCCTCTGGGGCTGCTGCCCACCTTGTGGCCCTGGGCTTTACGATCTTTGTGGCTGTGCTTGCCAGGCCTGGCTCCAGTAAGTAGAATTCATAGTTGACTTCTGGGAAGGAAAGTGCCCCTTCTCCTGGGGAGCAGGAGCAATAGGAAGCCTTGGGCCTGACTCCTGGGAAAGGCTTGGTTGGCTGGGGGACATCGTATGCTGGAGGAATAAGTGGGGAGGAAGTGAGTGTGCGGGCTCTGTCAGTTTGGCCAGAGTACCTGGCTCTTCTTTCCTTGTTTTGGTGCTCCACTTGGCTGCCTTGTGTGAAGTGCTAGGAGAAGGAGGGAGGCCTGCCAGAGGAGTGGCAAAGCATGGCCTCTGCTCCAGGGAGGGACCAGGAAGCAAGGATAGGTATGGGATGAGCTTGTTGCAGTAACAGGGGCCTTAGTATTTTGGCAGCACTTCCTTGGGCGATGCGCTGCCCATTTTCCTCAGACTGTAGGGATCGGTGTGGCTGGGCTCTTCTTGCCTCAGCCTCACAAAGCCTCCTCTTCATTCCAGGTCTGTTCTCCTGGCACCCCATGCTTATGTCTCTGGCTGTAAGTAGTGGGCCTGGCCAGCTCTTAGGGGTGGGAGGGAGCATAGTTCCGGGTGGTAGCCCGGGTAGCCTCTGAATCCTTATGGATGCTTAATATCTCTTTGGAGGGGTGGAATGTGGAACTGGAGGAGTCGCATGCTCCAACACCTGCCCGTAGTATATAAACCAGACTTGAACCAGAGTGTTAAAAACCCAGGGCAAATTTGCCTAAGCACAAAATGAGGCTTTATCCACCTCCAGGCAAGACGCTTGGAAAATGATTTTTGAGTGTACCTGTGTCTCTTTTTACCTTAATTTATGGTGATGCATCTAATTTTCCCTGAAATAGTGCACCCATGTGGCCAGCTCTTGCCAAGAAGCTGTATCCAGCCCTGTGTTAGGGAAACAAAGCTTGTGAATCATTTATAACTGCCACATCTCAAACCTTGTGTTTGCTGGGTAATATAGCAGACATGACATTTCAAAATAGCACCTAGGAAGAAATGTGGAGAGGTATATACCTCTTGTCAGTTACTAAGGGCAGATGTCCTGTCCCTGATAGAGCTCCCCACTCTTGCCCCGCCAAATGGATACTCTTGTCATTGGGTAGAGAATGGAGAGGGGGAATCTGCCCACAGTGACTGGCAGCTTAGAAAGTTATCTGAAGCTTTTTTTCCTGACTTAGTTTCCCATCCCTGTTTCCCCAGTTCTCTTTCCTGATGACCGAGGCACTGCTGGTGTTCTCTCCTGAGAGTTCGCTGCTGCGCTCCCTCTCACGGAAGGGCCGAGCACGCTGCCACTGGGTACTGCAGCTGCTGGCCCTGCTGTGTGCACTGCTGGGCCTAGGTCTTGTCATCCTCCATAAGGAACAGCTTGGCAAAGCCCACCTGGCCACGTGGCATGGGCGGGCAGGGCTGATAGCTGTGCTGTGGGCCGGGTTGCAGTGCTCAGGTGGGGTGGGGCTGCTCTACCCTAAACTGCTGCCCCGCTGGCCCCTGGCTAAGCTCAAGCTATACCATGCCACTTCTGGGCTAGTAGGCTACCTTCTGGGTAGTGCCAGCCTCTTGTTGGGCATGTGCTCCCTCTGGTTCACCGCCACAGTCACTGGTGGGGTCTGGTACCTTGCTGTGCTATGCCCTGTCATTACCAGTTTGGTCATCATGAGTCAGGTGAGCAACGCCTACCTGTACCGCAAAAGGATCCAGCCATGAGCTCTTCCCAGCCTAGAAGCCTGGATTTGCCCCTCAGTGTAGTAGCAGGGGCTGGGGCCTCCTGGATTTTCTCAGCTAAGTCATGAGGACATCTCAGGCACTGGGGAAGTCTAAAGTAGGAGTCTTGTGTGTGACATTTTTTGCTTGCTCCTCATGGTGGAGTGCTTCCCCTTTTCTTCTGTACTGTCCCAGAGGAGCTTATGGATGATGTCTGGCTGAAGCTGGGGTTGCAAACCTACTTCCCCAGCAACTCAACTCATACTTGTACTGGTATGTCTGGAAATTACAGGAGAGAAAAAAGCAAAATAAAGAAGAATGACTGAAAAGACCGGATGGGAGGAATAGCTTAGAACTGGGGATAGTTCTCATTAGTGCTGTCAGAATGAAGAAACAGGCAGCTAGGCAAGATGGGGACCCGTCCCTGGCTGCTCACTGAGGGGCTGAAGCTCTCCCAGCACATGAGCTCTGAGATCTGGCTGCTGAGCCTCCTGTGCCCTCCTGTGCCACCCAGGGCCCTAGATGGGTGACCCTAGATGGTACAGCTATGTGTCCTTTCACTCGCCCACCTGCATACTGTGCTGGCATCGCCAAACTGGTGGTTAGATGTGGACAGTGACACGGTGGGAGCTGGGGATGGGCTGTTTCCATAGGTTTCAAGCACTGACCACTGTCTTGAGGGTGAGCAATCGATAAGAACACTCTTTATGATAGAGAGGCCCTCAACCATCCGATCTTCTGGGCAGAGCCTCCCTGACTGGGAATCAGAGAGAGAGAGAAAATGCATAAGTATTGGAAGTGACAGCTCTGGGAAGGGTGTTTAACAGTGGGGGTAGGGGGAGTGGGGGCAATAGGCTTCTTATTCAGCTGGAGCTGGCAGGGAGACCAAGCCCTTGAACCTAGAGTAAAGTCCCTAACTTTGCGGTTGAACATGATGAGGGGGCTGCCCAAGGTGGTCTGATAGAGCCCAGGAGCCATACCTCAAAGAACTGCTTTATTGATACTGCGAGGCTGGGCTTCACTGCCCACTCAAGTGGTCCTGTAGAAAATACTTGGGAGCCATGGCTCTTCTGGCCAAGAAGCAGCCATAGCCACAGCAGAGGGAATCAGAAATTTTCACATGAACATAGTCTTTCTGAGGGTGGGCAGGAATGTGCAGCCCTGCACTGGCTGGACCCCCAGAACGGTTTTGGCAAATCCTTGCCTTGGCTCAGGGCTCTTGGCAACCAGTATCAGGCATCAGGGTTGGCCCAGGAGGTGTGGCACCACTGTCCCTGCAGCCACTTGCTTGGGGCTGTCTGCTGAGGTACAGTCTTACCTCAGATGGCCCGGGCTGGCTGACACTTCAGAGGCCCCATGCCTGGCATAGTGGTTGTCTGGAGTTGGAACCAGGTAGCAAGAGTCCTGGGTAGTGTTGGCGAGAGATAGCAGAAGGCTGTGGAAACCCCCAGCAGCCCTTCTTCCTTCTCAGAGCAGTCAGTGCCCTGGAGTAGCTGAGAGGTGTCAAAGGGGGGCTTGGGAGAGGAGGCGCCTACACTCAAGGTGGTCTGGAGTTACAGCTTCGGCGGAGCTGCCTCGAAGGTGATCAGGCTGGATTCTGGGGCAGCCCCCTTCCCTGGGAGCATGGGGGCCTTGTCTGAGGGTAGGGGGCTATCCACCTTGGCCCCTGCCTCCTCTTCATCGTCATCCATGCTTGGCCAGACGGACTGGTCCTCCACTCTCTTCAGCCGCTCATTGAGGGCCTTCAGGGCCAGTTGCCTGGAGCCAGAGGAAAGATGACAAGTCACTTGGCTCATGCCCTGTACTCTTCCCCCATGAAGCTGACTCCCCCTACCACCCAGACTTCTCTCAGAATTCTATGTATTCCCCTTCACCATGCAGGGCCCAGGGCTTCCCAGGGACTGGATAGGGCCACCTCTGCCATCAGAAGAAGGACCCAAAGGCTGTAGAGCCTCCCCTTCATAGCCAGGACACCTTCAGGCTGAGAAGGCCATCAGGGTGTTTGCCATACTGTCCACCAGGCCAGTCCCACGAATGATTCTGAGGGTGGTGCCTAAGCATGGGCAGAGTTGGTACCCCAAGAAAGATGGGTGGAAGGAGTCCCTGAACATGGGAGTTTCTGCCTGGGCACTGGTATCACATCCAAGGAGAGAGTTATTACTTCTTCCTCTCTCCTCATTAGGGGTGTTTTGAGTCTCCTGGCAAGGGTCTGTGGGGAATGCTGGAATGCAGGCACCTACCCTGGATCTCAACCTGGGAAGCAGGTCCAACTTGGGTCAGCCCACCCTTCCTGACTCTAATGTTCTCCTTCCCAGAAGAATCCCCAAAGCCACCACTACCAGTGTTAGAGCAGTGAACACCAAGTCCTTGCAGAAAGAGGAGGAACAGCCCATTTGGACGGGACACAGGCCAAAGCTTACTGGTTCCACTGGACAAATCCTTTTGGATCTCACTTGGGGGGAGGTGGGAAAGTTGACTAGAAGATATACACGTGCACTTGGGACCCTAGTCTACCAGGAGGTAGAATGCCCGTGCTGCCAGGCAAAACTTTCACTAGTGGTCACTATGAAACCCTGATGCCTCAACCTGTTTGTGCTACAAGCATGGGGGAACAGCCTGTAATAGCCTTCCAAGTTCCAGCAGAGAACCAAAACCTCCACCATACCAGGGAACGTGACAGAAAAGGCAACAAGAACACAGGCGCAGAAATCCCGAGCACAATTCCACCCTTTCCTCCGGCCTGACACATGGCGAACTGGCATAAACAGGACAGTCCTTCCCTGTGCTACCCAGGCTTCCATCCTGTAGACTGCCTCGTCAGTTCTGTCTAAAGTCTGCCAATGTAGAGAGGTAATGGCATGCTAGTCACTTCCTCACAAGGGCCAAAGATAGGAAACCCTGTCTCCCCACTACTAGTAGCCATTTGGGTTTGGGAGTGGCATGCTGCCAGATGTCCAACTGCTTGGAGTAGTAACAACCATAAGGCTACATCAAGAACCCACATCCTGACAACCTCGCCTACCCCAACCTGCCATTTTCTTGGGCCTGAGCAGAGGTGTTTTGAAATGTCAGCCAACCCTAACAGTCCAAGACTTCTCACTAAAGGAGGAGTCACCACCGTGTCTCGGCCCCACCTGTAGAGCTGAGGACAGCTCAGTTTCTACCAGGCCCAACCCTCTTGGTCCCATCTTCTCCACTGTATAAAATGAAGACAGACCTGTCTTTAGAATTCATCAGCCATAGACACAAACTGTAGGGCCAACAGTTATGCCCTGCAGCATGCCTTGTGTACTTTTCAACATCCACCACCTTAGGCCATAGTAATCTGCAGCCCTTCCCCTGCTGGAAACCCCTTCATGAAAGGGGTGTGTCCCACACTGAAATCCACAGCCCCAGTGGAGAGTAAGCACAGGGATAACTTTTCAGCTGAATTCATAAAACTGTCTGCCAAGAATCCATTTCATAGGTGAGCAAAAGCAGAAGCTGACAGGAGAAACAAAGCCTGCTCCAGGCTTCACTACTAAAAGAACTGCCTCAAAAAAACAAACTCTCAACAATAATGTTGGAAATAGAGCTGTTACCACTCTGGTGAGTCAACAGACCTGGGAGAGAGAGAGAACGAGCCAGAAAGCTGGATTAAAAAAAGATCTGCCCTGCCCTGGCCAAGGTGCATTCAGTGAATAATTCATCTGGGACTCCAGATGGTGCAGATGGCTTGGTTTACAGATAATTAAAAAGGTTGTCTCCACTCCCTGTGTGGTCAGCAGACTCCACAGTGGGTCACATGGCCTGTCCCCTGGGTTTGGTGACACATACATGCTAGAAGGACGGGGTGTAGTACCCCAAGTTTCCCTCTCAATAAGTGGCAGAGAAGCACAGCATATGAATTTTTAAGATCCAGGAAGAGGACCTGGCTCAGCATTTTGAAATTGGGGTGGCCCAGACTGCCTAATAAGAATCCCAGGTCTCTTTCTCTGTTCCTCCCTCACAGGGGAAAAAGGACCAGCAGGTTGTTTCTGGCTCCCATAGGACCAGTGTCTAGGATTCCGAGTTTCTGACATGATTAGGATTATGTGTATCTGGCCATTAACCCCTCACATAGTATAAAAGGACACTGGGCATTTCTTGGGACTTGTTAAGTAGCCTCAGTGGTGAGAAAGGCAACGTTCATTCCTTAATACTGGAAAACACCTACTGGAGCCCAGACTCCTACATGCTGAGTTTCTCAAAACCACAAACTGGATTTTATCTCTGAGTCTGCCCCAACACCTGACCCTTGGCTGCCAGCCAACATACAGCAAGTATAACAGACGATATGGGGCTTGATCAATACTCTCCTAGTTCAACAAGGTTTTGGAATACTCCACAGTACCTTCTCCGTTCTGCATCTTGAGGGTCTGTCCCTGGGAGGCTGATGGTGATGGAAGACGGGGCACCTACATCATAGCGCTTCACTGTCTTCTGGCATATCTTTACCTTCACCAGGAGGCCGTGCACCAAGTTCGCCAACAGCCCCACCACGGGCTGCAGAATCTCAGGGAAGAAGGTGGCAAAAGCGAAGTGGTCAGCCATGTCCCCTCGCCCTCGGCTATGGCGCTGGTAGAAGCGAAGATAAACCCAACTGGAGAGCAGCCCAAAGCCATAGGAGGCCAGTGCTGGGCTCTGGAGCAGCGTGGCCAGCCGCAACAGCAGCAGCAGCCCCAACAGCAGCATAGGCACCACGCTGACACGCACCTGGGGCACACGCAAGACCACACAGTCCCCCATGGTTTGCTTGAGTGCCACCAGGACACCACCTAGGAAGCCCAGGGCTCCGTGGATGCGGATAGTGAAAAGGTAGACCAAGTTGAAGGAAGCCATGTAGGTGAGGAGGTAGGCGAAGGCCCCCAACAACCCCACTGACACGTTCACCACTGAGAAAAAGATGAGCAGCTCCAAGGCCCCCCAGAGGGGCTCCAGCAAACGTCCAGCCACCACCACCGTGGCAAGACTGATGGCCACATCCCACACGTGCTGTTCCATCAGCCCATGGGTGGCCAGGGTCCAGATCCAGAAGTTGGGCGGAAAGAGGTAGCCTGGGGTAACCGCCAGGCAGCCCGTGTCCACGGCGAAGGACAGCAGGTAGAGGAAGAGTACTGTCGCACACAGGGCCTTCACCACCACGCTGGCGCTGGCCAGGATGGCCCCCAAGTGCTGGCGGGCGCCCGGTAGGGCGCGCTGCATCTTCCCGAAGGGCGTCGGCCTGGGGGAAGGGTCTAGTGTGTTAGGGGCCTCCCCGGGGCCTCGCCCCAGTCCGGCCCCGACGGGAGGCCCGGGCCCGGCCTAGTCACTGGCCTATGGCCCCGGTGAAGACTCCACTTCTGGTCGGGTTGGCTCCGGTCCCAAAGGGTCAAGTTGGGCCTGGTCGCGGGGCCGGGGCCTAGGCCCCTCGCCGGGGACCTGAGGGAAGGCCCTGGGAGGCTTCTGCACGTCTGCCCGCCTGCCTGCCCTGTGGGCCCCGCGCCGAGCTGACCGGGCTGGCGTTGATCTCAGGGCTCGGCCTATTCCATCCACTCGGGGGCCCTACGATCTGCGTGGGACTGGAGCCTAGTTCTGGGCCCCAGTCAAGTCTCGTCAGCTCCGGCTCGGCCTCGGTCTTGGCTACGACCGTACCTCCTCCCTTCCCAGGCACCGACAAACAGGGTGCTGCGCTTGCGCGCTCCCGACGGCGGTGGGATGCCCTTCCGGCTCTGCGGCATGCTGGGACATGGAGTCCTCGGCCGAAGCCGGGGACGAGCGGATAGCAACTTTCTGGGTAGAACTACAAGTTCCAGGAAGCTGCGCTCCCGGGCCATTCCGGTTGGTAAGAGGAAGGTGTGCTTGGGAGTTGTAGTTCTCAGGACAGTTTCCGCCTGTTGTCGGGAAGTGGGGAGGAGTCAATAGCTTCGCTAACCTGGAGGAAAGCTGCGGGTACCTGCGCGGCAGCGAAACTGCAGACACGCGCTTGCTGAATTTCCTGGGAACAGTAGCCCCGGGCATGTACATCTGAATACTTCTGAGTGTGTCTTTGTGGACAGGTGTGTGGGTAAGAATGTTGATGGTCTTGGTGTGCGTACCAGTGTGCAGGGACTCCCGAAACTTCCGCAGTCTGGTGGTGTGTGTCTGATCCAGGTTGTATGGGTGTATGAGACCTGACCCAGATTGGAATTCTTGCTCTTCTATTTGGCGGCTGTGCGACACTGGCTAAGATTCCTCAATTTCATGGACGTAAAATGGAGATAATTTTACGGTAAGGGTTTAAGGGGACTGTGGTGTAAAATGCCAGTCCACTCTGGGGGCTCAGTGAGTGTGTTGCCCAGGCTGCCCTTGTTACAAGTGTGGTGGCACTGCGACTTGAACTCAGGTCTCCTGTCCCAAAAATGGCAAGGCTGGACTGCTTTTAGTGACTCTCTTCCCCATCACAGATTTCTTATCTCTGGCCTTGATGAGGAGAGATCTCCCCCACAGACTTGGGCCAGGGTGGCCCAGGGCCCTCACTTCACTGCATTGGTAGCTTCCAGCAGTTTGTGTCCTGTGCAAACTGATTTTTTGGTGTATTTACTTCTTAAAAATGTGCATATAGTTAAAACAATTATATATGACAGAGCACATGTATAAAGTGCAGAATCCCTTCCTTTCAGCCACTGATCTCAGTACAACTTCTGACCTGCGCATAGCCTTCTAGGTTACAAAAGGTGTTGACAGTCTTTTCTTTGTCTAGGGTCTGGGCTTTAATTTGATGCCAGGGAGGGTTGCCAGCTTTAGCAAATCAAAATACAGGGTGTGGAGTCAAATTTGAATTTCAGATAGGTGAATAATTTTTAGTGTAAGCATGTCCCCAGTTTTTTTAGTATTGTTGTATCATACAATATTGGAAACATACTAAAAAAATTCATCTTATATCTGAATTTAAATTTGACTGGATGTTCTACATTTTATCTAGCAACCCTATCCTGGGACCGAGCAGGCATGGGAGGGCATGGGAGCTCTCTCAGGAGTTACTAGTTAGGCATTGCTCTGTGGCCAACCACTGCAGGAGGAGTGAGGAAGAGTGTCTTTGCTAAGGCCCAGAATGTCCTCCTGCATTTATTTAGTATCCATTGCCCCCCAACCAGGTCACCTCAGGTTTCTAGCTGAAACCTTTGCTGATTTCTTGCCTTTCTCACCAAGCAAGAGAGGAGACTTAGTCTCTGTTTGTTTATCTGTGCTATGGGGATAAACTAGTACCAAGTCTAAGGTGTAAGCAGACTGCCCACCAGGTGAGTGTAAAGTGTGTTGTAAGTGAGTAAGCATCAGCAGTATTAGGAAACCTCTGTGCTGGTGGTTACTAGTTTCTCTCCTTGAAAACAATGTGAAGGGTCACATGGAAGTAGGGTTGATTATTAAGAGAGTTGGGATTAAAATGAACAAGGGCACAGGGCAGGCCAGAGGGAGGTCTGAGAGGATTCACAGAAACTGACTCAGTTTTGGGTTCCAGAATGAGCAGTGGCAGTCAGGGAGAACACTGGGCCTTGGGCCTCCCCTCAACTGAAAAGGAGCCATGGTCATGCTTATGGGTGGACCAGACCCTGGCCTTCTCTGGATAGCAGGATGGGCCCTCAAACACCAGGTCATGGACTTGGGCCAGGTACTAACTCATCGCTCCAAGTGGATGACCTGCCCACTAGGCCCTGGTGGTCTGACCTGATGGCTAGATGCCTACCTAAACTCAAATTTCATCTGTCTTCTTTCTTCTGTCATCCTGGCCTTTAAGGACAGCTTTTCTCAGAGATTATCTGAGATGCAGGATACCAAGGATCTGGTATTTAGGAAGCCCAGGAAGCGTCATGCCCTACACCTACTGGGTACCTGGGTTGCAATAGCCTTCATTCCCAGTTGAGTGTTAGGTGGGACTTTGAGGTCATGGCCACCTGTCTTCAAGCTACCCAATCCCCACCCTGAGGCAGACACAGTGGATGGGAACCATTTGAAGTGAAAATATGAACATTATTTAATAACTGATCTTCTGTAATAAACCATTTGAAAATATTTTACAAGGAATCACACACACGATATTTTACAAAGTTTCTTGACTTTTTTGTCACTGTTGTTTTTCTGACTTGTCTGTACAAAATAGAACAACAACCAAAAAAAAAAAGGGCAGAGAAGAGGAAATGGCCCCCCAGTCCCCCACAGATCCCCCGAGCCCGAGGTGAGGGGGCAGCCAGGTCGGGTGGGTGATGAGAAGGATTAGACCCAGCTGGGGGTTGGACAACTACCTGATGGGGATTGTTTGTCTGTTTTCCTGTTTTTTAAACTTAAAATATATATTTATTTTTTTGTATATGTTTCTTTTTTATTTTTATATTCTCCATTGAGCACCTGACTACACTACAGTTACACACACGCCCCCCGCAAGACATGGCTGGCATCTAGGCTGGGTGTACAGCATGGGTGCCCACCCTGGCACCAGCAGCGGGCATGGACCATACACACACACTGAGAAAGCAACAAGCAACGTGACATTAATTAATGGAGCCATTAATTAATGCATCACCCTCCCCCCTCCTCCCAGTCCATCTGAGCCTCTTGGCCACCTCCCCCTGCTCTCCTGTCCCCCACTTGCCCCCAGGCTGCGATGCCTATGGGGGAAATGATCAGAATGAATGGTGTGAAGACATGTGCCTGGGCCCAGCCTCTGTGTGTGCACAGAGTGTGTGCATGTGTGTGCGTATGCGTGCATGTGTGTGTTCAGCAGGGGAGAGCAGTTTGCTCCCCCTCCCCCATTGTGTGAGTGTGAAGAAACAGGGAGTGGAGCACAGGCCTGAGTATGTAAGGGCCAGATTGGGGGTGGGATAGCCCAGCCAGGAGTGATCATGTCACTCTGGCTAAGGCAAAGGGCAATGTCTGGTGAAGATTCCTCTGCCAAGAGGTGCAGGCAGTGGCATGTGGTCTCGCTGGGGGCCTGACACTAGTGCGAAATGGTTACAATGAGCACCTGGTGGGGTGAGGGACATTTCCAGGACACTGGTGGCTAGGGTGGGACAGAGGTGAACCCCCTGTCCCAGCATTTGGCACTGTTTGACATTCAGCTTTAGAGACAGAGGACCAGCTGGGCTGCAGGTCAGATTAGAGGTGGGCAGTGAGCAGATGAAGTGTGCATGTGCCAACCCTCCCACCAACCCCCTGCCCTGTGTAAGGCTTTGTGAGCCCCTACCCCCACCCACCCCATGGTGTGTTTGTGTGTGTGTTTGTGTATGTGTGTGTGTGTGTATGTGTGTTCGTCCTCCTAGGTAAGTCTAATGTGAATCCAGTTTCTGCCCTCAGGGCTCCAGGTGTTTATGGGGTTGTGTCTGAGCCAGTGTCACTGTCACTGGCCTGTCACCTGCAGGGCTGGAAGAAGGTGGGAGGTGGCTGTAGGCCTGATAGGGGCAGGAGCCATCGAGGGGCTGCCTCAGGACCTCCCTCCTGCCAGGACTTAAGATGGGATGCACAAGCCTCAAACTGCCCATCTCAACTTCATTATTCCCAGGGAATCCAGATTTGGTCCTGGGTGGGACATAAGGGCCAGGTTAGAGAAGTCCAGCTGGGGCAGGGCCTAGGTCTCCCACACAAAGGGAGCCTTGGGGCAGGGTGGGCAGTGGAGGCCTGGTTTGGCACCAGTACTGTGGCTTCCCTGTCCCAGCCCTCAGGGGCGGGTGAGTCCAGTGGGAATAAGGGGTCTGGGGTCACTTTGACAGTTCGGCGGCGAGATGTGGCTTGGGGGCCAAAGACCTGCGGCACCCTCCTTTGGGATCCCCCCCCCCCCCCTTCCAAGGCTCAGACTTGGGCCTGGCTACTCAGGTCCTTCGGTGAGGGAGGAAGCGAGGCTCTAAGGCGGGGTGTGGGAGGCAGGGGAGAGGCGGGGAGGCCTGGGGAGGGGCAGGAGGGGGCGCTCAGACGCGGCGCGAGGCGTGGGCGTGGACTTGGGGCTGCGGCCGAGGAGGCAAGCCCAGGAGGAGCAGCAGCTGCAGGGAGACCAGGACGCCCAGCGACGGCGGGAAGGAAGCTCCGCGGCCACAGTCTGAGGTATCTTCCTGCGGGAAGAGGCAAGGTGCAGGTCGGCCGGGCGGCCCAGGGAAGGGAGGGGGCCGGGATGTAAAGTGCGCCGCCCCCTCCTCACCGTCGCGTTGTAGTCAAAGCAGATATGCGGGCCTCTCCGGTATCGCGGTCTCTGCACCAGTTCACACTGCTCCGGGCCGTCCGCTGGGCATGGGTGGGGAGTCAAGGAGGCTGCAGGGCACTGAGGGGGCACGCGGGACAGGAGGGGGCGCGGGCGGCGGGGAGCGGCGGGGGCAGGATACAGTGTGTCTCTTTCTGCAGAAGCCGGCCACCCTCACACTGGCTGCACAGAGGCTTCTCGGCCACCACGAACAGAAGGTTGGTGTTGGTCAGTCTTTGCGCGTGGAACAGCCTGGAGGCAGTCCGGAAAGGCGGGGCTTTGAGACTCGCCCCGCCCCTCCCCGCTGTAGCCCCGGTCCCGCCCCGGGCCGCGCCCACCCGGCAGGCCCCGCCCATGGGCCCACCAGGCTACAGCCAGCCCTCCGGTCCCGATCCCCGCGGGTACCTGGAGCAGTTTCCGCAGTCGATGATGGCGTTGTAGGAGGCGTTCACCGACCCGAAGTAGTACTGGGTCTGTTTCATGACGCAGCTGCTCTCTCGCGCTTCGGGGTTCCCCTCAGCCTCCGCGGGGTCTGCGAGGGCCCAGAGCGCCTCAGCCCCACCCATTCACCCTGGCAAGGTCTCGGGTTTCAGCCTCGCTCAACTTTAAGCCCCGACCTCCCTTTGGGATGGGTCCGGGCTTAGTCTGGGGAGGGGGTTCGAGGAGGGGCCTCTAACGCCCCACCTACCTGCCTGGAACCAGCTGTGATAAATGAGGCCATAGAGAAGCTGCTGGAACAAGGACCTGTAGGGCAGGGGTCACTGAGTGGGAGTGGTCAGCAGAGGCCAGTGCCCTGCCCCACCACTTCTCTTGAGCCCTTCTGGTCAGGAAGCACCCTTCCTCCACTCCCTTCCCCTTCGGACTCACCAGGCTGCAGCCGAGGTCCACCAGGCCAAGTTAAGGAAGTCTGCAATAGTGGGCTGCAGTGGAGAGAGGGGCATGGGCTGCTACTGCTGTCCCGGAACCCGGGTCACCCCCAGCTCTCTTGTCAGAGGTGGAGCGTCATCTGTGGGCAGGTCTCCCAGCCTCCCCCCCCCCCCACCCCGTTGCCCACCATCTCCAGACCAGGCATTGCTGGGGCTCACCACAAAGACCCCCCGGGGTGCAGCACCCAGGTTGCCTGGGGGTTGGGGGGCGCAGGCTGCCTGATAGTCGTAGGACTCTTTGCGGGTGTAGAAGGAGTTATTGTAGAGTGCCAGCATCAGGTTGGCATCCACCTCACTGAAGAACCTGCCCACCTGGGAATGCCAGGAGGGAGTGGTAGTCACAGGGTTGGCAGTGCCACACCCTCTGAAAGCTCAAACCTTGGCCTCCTCCTTCTACCCTCTCCCTGACCCTCACCTGGTCCCACTGATGATTCTGGTTTGACAGCACCAGGAATCCCCCATCATCAATGAGGACACAGAGCAGGTCCTGAAAGGTGGAGAAGGAGGGGGAAGATGGAGAGGGGCTCAGGCCCAGACCTTCCTCCCCAGACCCTGGCAGTCGGGTGGTTGGGTAGAAGGGGCACCACTCCCCCAGTTGTGGTAAAGCTGTAGAGGGTGGGATGTTGAGACCCCCAGGCCAAATGATAGGCTAGGAGTTGCAGTTGGGATTAAGAAATCAGGGATCAGGGTAAGCTAGGGTTCAGGGCACACACACCTCATTGTTAACCTCGCAGTCCATCTCACAGTGGCTGCTGGGACCACACTGCTGGGCAGAGAGCAAGGACCATAAGGTGCCCGCCAGTTTTCCCCCTCCCATCACCCTTTGTACATCTAGATCCCCAGGCCATCTACAACAACCACTGCCTCCCCATAGACACAGGAACCACTCTGAGTGGTAAGGATTTCCGGGAGACTCTAGAATGGGTTTTGCTGGGCTTACTGCCCCCACACCTGCCCAAGTACCTTCTGAGGCTGGTCCTGGTGGGTACGGTTGCTGGCTAGCACCTTGAACTTCTCGGCCCAGGCCTCTAGGTCCAGCTTAACACCTACCACTATAGGGGAGAGCAGGGGGTCATCAATGCCTGCCTTCCTGGGCAGCACCCTGCCCATCGTCTCTTTCTCCACCTCCACCCCAGGCATTCACCTGCTGGCCTCAGTGTGCGTCCACCCAGGCTGAGCTCCACAGCTGTGCTGACGAGGATGCCCACTGTGTCATTCTCCAGCTCCAGTGGCCTTAACAGGGCTGGCGGTGGGGTGGGATGGTCAGGAGTAGGGGCTGGTGGTTACACTGACCACTCTGTGCTGGGCCTGTGGACCCAGGGGCCCAAGCCAAGTACCCAGTACCCAATGTAGTGTTTGGCACAGCCTAGCTCTCTCTCCTCATCTGCCCCAGTCTCAGCCAGCCTCATGTTTGAGAGGGGCCTCAGAGAGCAGAGCCTAGTCCTGGCTGAGCAGACAGGGAAGCCTCAACTTCCCATCTGCTGCTGGGCACCTTGGAGGACACTCACCGTCCTGGTGCGGGGGCTTGAAGACATAGCCATGGTTGTCCAGGCTACGACGGTAGAAGCTGGCATTGAAGGGCTCTGGATTCTCCGTCCAGTCATCCGCTGCTCTGGTTATCCGACAAAGACAGAGGTCAGTAGAAGGGGTGGTGTATGGGGGACAGTGTCTCAGCCAGGTGCAAGGAGGCCTATGGGAAGCAGGACAGAGGCAGGGTCCCAGACAGGGGCAGGGTGTTGGGCGGCAGGGTTGGTTACTTACTTGTTGGGGAATACACGAGTGATGCCACCATCAGTGGCAGCAAACACGGCCAGAAGGCTGTACCTGGGGGGCAGCAGGGAGGTGAGTCACAGGCTTGCCTTCTGCAGGGCAGGGCCAGGGCCTCTGGGCCCATCCCAACCTCCTGCTCCCACAGGCTGGGTGATGCCTACGTGTTGAGATCCTGGTCCCGCCACACACGCTCCACCAGCTGCTGTGTGATGCCTGTGTCCAAGATCAGGTTGTGCAGAAGGAAGTTGTTGCCTAGAACAGGAGGTTAGGGGTGGAGGGGCCATCTTCTTGTGGCTCCCTGCCCACTCTCCCCCATATACCCAAGGCTCCAATAGGAGCCTTTCCCACTATCTGGCCCAGGTCCTGCCCTGGGCTTGGGTCTGCATCACACCTGCCCGGTCTCTGGGTTCTTTTGGGCTGCCCCCTTGTGGCCTGGGCACTGCCCAGACCCGGCTGCCCCACTAGGCACTCACACTGCTTGGAGTCTGGAGTCACTTTCTCCATGAGCTCAATGAAGTTTTTCAGGAACTCGGTGTTGTTGTCTGAGGCATTCAGGTCCTTGCAATACTCTCTGGGGGTGGGGAGGGGCAAGAAGAGTGGGCTTGGGGGGCTGGACAGAGCAGTAGGGTTGAGGTTTCTCAACAGGCCTGCCTGGCCATTGGCTGAGAAGCCTGCGCCTTTGGCAGGGGGTGTGTATTCTTACAGGCTGCCACCTCTGAATAGGGGCGGAGCTGACACAAGAGTGATGGTCTGCTTCCTCCAATCTGGCAGGTTCTCCCTCCAGGGCATAGCCCTGGACCCTGACGGCACACCTGGGAGGCCCCAGGAGATGCCTCATGGCTGGCCCGTCCACCTGTATGCTGTGGGGTTCCCGTGGGCACACGGTGGGTGAGGTACCGGCGCTGACTTAGCCTAAATATGACTTCAACCTGCCGCTTCCTAGTTTTGCACCTTTGGATGACTCACTTAAGCTCCCCAAGCCTCAGTTTTTTCCATACCACAGAGGGTGTCAGGAAGTCAGTGGGAACACGTGGGTCCTCAGACTGGCTGCTCCTTCTGCCCGGAATGCTCTTCTCCTAGAGGCGGACAGTCCAAATCCCTCACCTCCTCAAGGCCCTCACTGGGCTCAGGCTCTGGCTCCGGCTCCAGAGAACATAACGTGGGAGTTTTGGGGCATGGGAGGCCCGCTTCAGGCTCTGTTCCCCCAGGAAGTCTTGGTGAGCAGTCCTTCCACCCTGGTAGGTGGAGCTATCTCTCCTGCCTAATCCTTCCTTCACACGGCTGCCACTAGAGACCTCCCTGCTGCCCTGAATGCAGCAACTTTGTGGGGATTATTAAAATGCACTGCTTCCCTACACCGTGCTAGGGCGCACAGTTTGGTAAGGGCAAAGCTGGGGGCAAGCTGGGTTTCAGCCCCCACTTGCTCTCTGGCCCCTATGGCCTTTGTACAGCGCACAACCTGTACTTCTGTGGTGGGGGGCACAGCTGATACATCCAGAGTGATGCCCCAGTTGTGCTTCAGATACAGTTCCCCCACAGTGCCCCCCAAGAGTATGTACATTTACATTTGTGGGTTACTTCATTCACTCACCCAACATGTATTTATTGAGCTATCCCAAGCCAAAGATACAGAAGTGGCAAAAACAAACACAGTCCCCTCTCTCAGGGTCATGTAGGCCACACAGGCCTTTTCACTCATTCCCACAGTCACTAATGCACACAGCCCACTCCGTATTTACACTCAGACTCTTACAAACATACACAATTACTCACAAACACAAACACACATCTACAGAGAGAGAAATTTGTGGGTGCATGCACACACGTGCATACACATGGAGGTTAGGAATGTCCAGAGCCCCCGTGTGGTGCCTGAGAGTGCCCATGGGTCTCTGTCAGTTGCACCCACCTGCCCTCATCCAAAGCCAGGTCACAGGGAAGGGCTTCACCACTGGGGGAGCTGCTGGCCTCCTCACTTTGGGCCAACAGGCAGAGCGTGTATACCCAAGGATGTGTGTGTGCACGCTGAGTGTGCACTTGAGGGATGGTCCAGGCCCGGGCCTGCACTGGGCCCTGACCCTTCACTTGCCAGAGCACCTCTTTAAAGCCCTTGTACCCTCTACCTCCCCCAGTCCTCTGTGAGCCATCACACCTAAACTCAGCACTGCTGACAGGGGCTCTGGCTGGCTCATCCCCAGACCCACACAAACACTGAGTGACACAGGACAAGGACGAGGTGCAGGGTGGGAGTTGGGGAGGGTACCACAAACCAGAGCAGCAGCTGCCCAGTCAGGAGTGTGCTGTGGACAGCCCGCCCAGGGCAGAAAGGGCTCCTTCCTGGTGGCCCGGGAGGGCAGGGAATATCAGCAGAGTCCAGAGCCCTCCTGCCCCAGGCCTGGTGGGGGCTGGAGCTGTGGGCGGCTGGCCACTGCTGCCTGGTGCGGCTGCATGGCCCAGGGTATGCACATGGCCGCACATACGGGGCTATGCATGGGGTGGGGGGCGACACTGCACAGGACACACACACACAGAGCTCCAGGCAGCAGTGCAGGAGGCGGGGCCGGGGCGGTTGGGGTTGGGGAGGACACCTCAGCAAGGCCACACGCAAGCTACCTGGGAGCAATGAAAACATGTCCTTCAGACTCAAAGCTGCTGGGGAGCAGGAACTCAAAATCTGCAACAGAAACGGGGGGTTATCCGGCGGGGGCTGGGGAGGCAGAAGGCCAGGGGGCTCAGAGCTGACGGGGCTGGAGGGACAGGGCAGAGGGTGGCTTGAGGGAGGGGGAGACACCAGCAAAGAGGGAACCCGCCACTTCCACGTTCGAGCCAGAGAGAAGGGGTGGGCAGAGAGAAGGGGCGGGCGGGGAGGGGTGGAGGGCCTGTGGAGACTACAGCATCGCAGGAGGAGGGCAGTTATAGCCAATATGTTGCCCAGGCCTGGTCCTCTGTCGGCAGTGAGTCCCGTGGCGTGGCTGTATATGCTTCCATACAGCTGTATAGCACATATACACGGACACACACACACACATATATATACACACACTGCTATATATATGCATGGTCTGGGGGAGGCGCCGGTCTTGCTCTTATCACATCCGTAATGGAAAAAACCGCATGCTGAGCTTCCTTTGCCTCCAAAGAGACTTTGAGGAAGGGAATTGGCTTTTGGCCGCGGATTTTTATCTCTCTTTCTTTGCTGCAGCTGTTTGCATTTTGGTAGGTCTTGCTTTTGTTCTGTGTCAGGCATCAACATGGCCAAACCGAGGGAGTTTCTCACGGGCACAGACAGTCCAACCAGAGACGGTGTGGGCAGCTGGGGCTGGGCTGCAGTGCATTGTGGGGGTCCAGTGCTCTTTCTTGGGCTGGGAGGCTGGGTGAGGGGAGACTCATGCCTGAGAATGTTCCCATGCTGTGGAGGAAGGTGTGGGAGACAGGAGGACTCAGGAATGCTGCACAAACCTGTACACCTGCCCTCTTGGGCTGGGAGCATGAGGCCAGGCGGGGAAGAAGGGTGGGTCTTTACCCTTCCTAGGACCTGTCCGGGTTCAGAGCAGCCAAAGAGGAATGCTGTGGCTCCAGAGAAGGAGTGCTCTTAAGGACCTATCAATTAGACCTGTGCATGGTGTGAGAGTGAGTGCGTATGTACATGGGAAAACATGTGTGTTTGCATACCTGTGCAGGTGTACAAGTGTCTCTGTGTGGGTTTGTGAGTGAATCTGGGCTTCTCTGTGGCCTCTCCCAGCCCAGATGGATCAGCCACCTGGCAGGTCTGCATCTTGGAGCCATGCCCCTGCCCCTTGGCGTGTTGCACTCTGGGCAGCCCACCTTCCAATCCTGTCTTCACCAAGGTATGATCTCTCTGTCACCCCAAGGCTTATTTTTGCAGAAGAGGGGTCTTCTCTGTTCCCAGATACTCCCACAATGCACTGCAAGATTCGGGGAGGTGGGCTTGGGGTGCCTGCAGGGGCTGGGCAGTCACTGGTTGGACTGTTGCTTTCTGATGGGACTGTGAGGCAGGGTTTGGACACAAGCCGACAGGGAACGGGTGCGGGGGAGGGGAAGGAGGAGAAAGAAAAAGTAGGGGAGCAGGAAGGGAGATTAGGCTATAATTGTCATTGTTACTATGGCCCTGCATTTCTGGGGTCAGTGGGAGGGATGTGGGAGGGGGAGAAAAGACAACTCAAGCCAGTGGGAGTAGGGCCTGTCCCCCACCCCCACCCAGGCCAGTGGTGCCAGCTGTATCCCCTTTGCTGGACTATGCTGGACAGGGCCCCTAGGGCTTCTTGGAGAGCCCTGGCTTCCAGGTCATGGGGACTGGGGACAGGAACCCCCCTTGTGGCTCTCCATGCCTATCTGTCCAGGCAGGGGTATCTGCCCCTGTGGCAGAGACCCTCACATGCTGCCCTCTCTCACCCTCCTTGTTCTCCACCAGAGTCTGTGAGTTCAGTGCCTTTCTTTTTCAGGAATGTCTCGCTTGGGTACCCCTAAGTGCCAGAATCTTTTTGTTCATACACAGACTGATTCCCTCTAAGCTCTTTTGCTGGCCCTTGGGGTCCAGACATGGTTCCTTCCATTCCTGGCTAGGCTCACTGTCCCTGAGTCTGCTTTTATTTCCCAGGGGAATACCTTCTCCACACCTGACCCTCTGCCCCAGGGGCAGCAAGTACCAGGGTTGGGCTGGGCCAGTGGACCTTAGCAAAGTCTCTGGAGGCAGTGGGGGGCACCAGGACACAGGGGCTGCAGCACCTAGGCTGGTGCCCAGGATGGCTGGGCCTGCCTGGCTCTCCCAGTGGCATGGCTGCTGCCCTATCCTGCCCGTCCCAGAATCAGGGTGTAGGGTTTCCAAAGCCTTCCATCACCCCTTGGAGGGCTGCCAACTTCTGGACCAACTGCCAGAGATCACAGGAGGGAGAACTATCCCAGACGAAGCCTCATGTGGCTGGCACTTTCCTTTACCCTAAGCCTCACACATAAGCCCCACTGAAGACTGGTCTAGCCCTGCCTATCAGGCCCCCTGTCCTCCTGGGTGGGAGGTGGTGGAGAGGCATCCAGCCCTGTCCCCACTGTTGAGTTGTCTTAGAGGGACAGAGAAGGTGGGGGCGGGCAGGGGCCTGCCCAGAGGGAGAGAGGAGGATGAGGAGGGGGCCTGAGCTCTCAGAACACGCCGGAGACCACCCTGCAGGCAGGGCCAGGAGAAGGGCCCCTGGCTGTAATAGGGGTTTAGGGATGAGGGAAAAGGCAAGAACTAGAGGAGCCAAGGGGATGCTGGGAGGGAGCCCTGGAGAGCAGGGGTTTGGCTGGTCCTGGGCAGGGAGGGGGGCAAGCAGGGGTGTGAGGGTGGGTGGGGTGGGGAGAGGAGGGTGCACTGGTTCTGAATATACTTGCCCTTCAGTTTGCTGATTGGCACTGGGACAGTCCACCAAGAGAGAAAGCGAGGAAAACAAAAACAACACAAACACAAAAACAAACGAAAAGGGGGAGGGGAAGGGGAGGGGCACAAACAATATTTTATTCAATGGCTGTTTGAATGAAAATATTGTGTCTCATCATCATACCGAAAGGAAACTTCTTGCAAAAAAACGACATGAGAGAGAAAGAGAGAGCGAGAAAACTCAAAGGAGATGAGCCCCAGTCGGCCAGGCAGGTGGGGGGCGCCCGGTGGGGCCGGAGCCCCAGCCTCCCTCCCAGTGACCTCGGGCGGTGGGCAGGCGGGGCCACAGGCTCCAGAGGCCTCTTGGGGGAGGCCCAGGGTGAGCAGAACATGCAGGAATGAGCCACAGGCAGAGGAGTGGACCAGGGAGGGAAGGAAGGAGAGAGGTCCAGAGAAGAAGAGAGGGGGAGAGTGAAGGGGAGGAAGAGGCAGGGAGGGTGGGAGATGCAGGGATGAAGGGGGGTGGAGAGAGCAGAGGGAGGGAAGGAGGGAGGAAGAGAGAGAAAGTAAAGGTGCTGGGGCAGGAGAGAAACGGAAGGAGCAGAAGGTAGAGGGAAGTGGGGAGACAGAGAAGGTGGGGGTGCAGGGAAGGGAAAGAGAAGGAGGGAGGGAGGGAGAGGGAAGGAGAGGGGGAGAGGAGGAGGAGGGAGAGAAGGCAGCAAGAGAAATGGAAGGGCAGAGAGAGTGAGGCAGTGGGGGTTGGAGGAAGGTGAGAGGGGCTGATGAGGGGGGTGGAAAATGGGGGAGGATGAATGAGGAGGTCAGAGGAGGGGGAGAGAGAGACCCTGGGGGGGTGGCACCACAGGGGAGAGAGCTGCAGGGCACAGGGGGAAGGAGAGATGAGAAGAGGGGGTGTCTTCCAAGAATGCAGCCCCCAGAGGTGTGCGGGGGAGGCAAGCTAAGGAGGGAAGACACGCAGTAGGAGAAACTAAAACCAAAAACCTCAACAGAAATCATGAGAGAATGGTCTGGAACCAAATCTGAGAAAAGGCAGGCATGCAGATTTCCACAGACTTTCTGATGGCTGGTGCCCCAGCCTGCGGGTGCCTGGGGGTGGGCAGACTGGGCAGGAGGGGCTGCCTTGCCGCCAGCGGCTGGCTATGCTGCCTGGGGCCGGCGGCCAAGGTGCGGGGCAGAGGCAGGGGTGCAGGGCACAGGCAGGGGCCGGGCCACTTACACTTGACCTGCAGGATCTGGTCACTGAGGTTGGCTTGGAGGTAGAAGGTGCTGTAGGGCGGGAGCACAAGCCCTAGGCTGGGGATGAGGGGAGGAGAGGAGCATATGTCACTGCTGGGGAGAGGTGGGCCACATTGGCATTCAGCCCCCCCCACCTTGGAGCTGGGCAGAGAGACCCAGGCTGTGAAGTCCCCTCTCCTGACCACCAGGGCCACCTTTCCCTGTTAGCTGTGGGAGATTCACTCCCTAAACTCTTCTGGAGGCCTCAGAACTCCCAGCTCCAAAGCAACTCGCCACACCCCCCATATCCCCAGCGGCCTCCCCCAACACACCATGTGCCCAGCCAGCCTCCTCTATCTGGCCAGCAGCAAACTCAAAAGGGACAGAACACTGTCTGTGAGCTAGGCTGTTGGGTGCACAGCCATGGGAGTGGGGTCCTTCAGTCCTAGAGACTTAGGCCACGTGAGAGCTGTCAAAAAGCAGGGCTGGTGCTAACACCATGAGGAGCAGTCACAAGCTGGGATTGGGGTGTGAATGAGACCAGCTCTTGGGGGCACAAGGAGACAGCCTGTACTGCCTGGGCCTGACCCACAAGGGTACCTGCTCCGAGGCTGTGGTGCCTGTTGAGAGCAGGCCTGGGGATGTGCTGAGGGTGACATCCTGGGTGCAGATACCCAGGGATACAATCCAAGCAGGGGTGACATGAGAGGGTGGTGTGGCATGGGGAGACATCAGATGCACTGTCTTGTCTTTGTCCAGTTCTTGAAGGGCCAGCAAAAGGCCCTTGGGGGACCGAGAGTCCTGGGGTGAGTAGTGAGCAGTTCTGGCTGCTGGTGCCCCACTGGGATCATGGCTGCAGTCGTTGAGAACGCACAGACTGGGCAAGCACAGGGCTCAGACTCTGGGCTCTGGGGCTGCCCCCACCCCTCCCTGCCTACCCAGCCCTGACCCACTCACCTGTAGTTGGTGCTCCTTATAGGTACCCAGGTGTAGTTCCGCATCACCTCGTCTACGTACCTCTGGGAGAAGAGGCTGAGTCAAGTACTTGGGCCAGTAGGCCGGGGTGGGGTGGAGTATGGGAGGATGCCCACCCTGACTCTGTGCCCCTATACCACCTTCTCACCTCGTCCAGGGACTTGACCAGCGTTCTGATTTGCTTGTGGCCCTTGTTGCCATCGATCATGCTCCGACGGATCTGGAAGGACCAGAGATGTGAGGGGTGGGGTCCCTACTCTCTGCTGCTCTGGGTACCCCCATCTCTACTCCTCTCCTTTTCCTTACCTCCTCTTTGTTCTCATCCTCCAGCTCAGCATCCAGGAAGTCCAGAGTCACAGGCTCCCGGAAGTTGGTGGTCTGTGGGAGGCAGGGCAGGAAGTCAGGGGTCCCCATCCTGTAGAGTTTACCCTCCTCCTGGCCACCCCCCTGGCTCACCTGGGGCTTGAGGTTGGGGTGCAGCAACACGTAGCCGTTCAGGTCAATGGCAAACACATAGCCGTTAGCTCCAAGCTGGGGGCGTAGATTGGGAGCTCAGGGCCTGGAGGGCTAGGCAGGGATTCTCTAGACTCTCGAGCTCTTCCTTAGCCTGCTTTCGATACCACTGAGGTTTGCCTGCCTGGGCCAGGGGCCCCCACATGCAATGTGACCTCGAGCCTGTTTCTCAAGCTGTTTCTCAAGCTCAAGTCCAGCAGGCTGGTATCCCGTGTGCACCAGCTCTTGCTGAGGCTGACCGGCATCATGGGACCACAATTTGATTTGGCCTTCTGCCCCAACTACCCCTGCTTGTCATGGAGCTGTCAGTCAGCCAGACTGCTGCCTCCACTGGCCCCTCAAGGCTGCTGTTACCCTCTCCTCCCCTCCCCACTAGTGTCTCCTCCTGGTCGCCATCTCAGTAGAGTGCATAGGGAAGAGAGTGCCCTTGGAACTCCTGGGTACCCCTTCCAGGTGGAAGTGAAGGATGAGTGAATGGGACTCTGGACTCACCCTTAGCTCTCTAGACTGTTTTCTCACTGCACATGGGGGCCAATGACATGGGGCCTTCATGTGGCTCAGGTGTAGACATGCTGTCACACACATCCCACCCCTACCCCTTTCACAACCAAACCTGAAACTGCCTTCAACACAGGCGGTGGGCCAGCCACACTGACCTTGCCCCCTCCCTGGTTCATGATTTTGTTTTTCACCTTTAGTCCTTTGCCCACAGAGTTTCCTGTAACTCCAAGGTACACCTCCTATCTATTTGACAGTCCAGGGGTCAGCAAACTATGGCCCATGGGCTATACCTGGCCCGCCACCTGTTACCGTATGGCTAGGAATGTTTCTTTTTACATTTTTAAGTGGTTGAAAAGACCAAAAATGGAATTTTATTTCATGACATGTGAAAATTATGTGAAATTTAAATTTCATGATCCACAAACAAAATTGTATTCAAACACAGTCATGCCTATTTATTTGTTTTGTCTGTGGCTGTTTTCGCAGTTCAACAGCAGAACTGAGGATGAATATTTACGCTGGCAGAGCCTATAATATTCATAGTCTAGCCTTTCACAGAAAGTTTACCAACCCCAGCTCTAGGCCCAAGGTCACCTTCTCTGGAAGCCTCTCCTGACTGCCTGAATTCAGAGGTGTCCCTGGAGGTGCTGTAATCCCCATTAGACTCCTCTGCTGAGCCTGGCTTGTGTCCCTGTGGGGAGGCAGAGCATGGTGGATGAGCAGATGAATCCTTACCGTGTAGTTTGGAGTGAGCCTCTTGATGTCATTCAGAGCCACATCGATGCCCATCACACCCAGGATCAGCTGGTTCTGGGAGCAGAGGCATGGGGTCTGAAATGGGTTCAATTCCACGGGGAAGCCCCACTGTCCAAACCTCACGCCCAAGGCCTCAAGCTGTTCACAAATAGTTGCCCCTGTCCAGGCTGAAGGCCTGTCTGTCCCTCCTCCATCCCAGACCTGCTAGGGCATGCCTAGTTGTTCCCGAGTGGGGAACCTTACCTTCTTTTCCCCAGGGCCATCCTGTGTCAGGTTGAAAACAGGGAGGGTCCCTGTCACCACTAACCCCAGCCCCTGAAGGGAGAGGAAGAGGATGGGTTAGAGGATGTGGCCAGCCATGCCCTACCCTGAGTGTTCAGAGGATGGGCTCAGGCACAGGTCCCATTTTTTCTTCTGTTTGGTTTATTCCCATATGGGGGCCCTTAAGGAACATGACCTTGTGGACACATCTGTGGGGGTCCAGAGGCCTTACCAGTGCATCCTCATACACGTTGGTCCACTGCACCTGCTTGGCCTCCTTGCCTGCCAGTACCATGGGCCTGCCCAATACATCCAGATATTCCTGGGGAGAAGGTGACAGGGGTCACGAGTTCACATGCCCACTGCACCTTCCCTGTTCTGCCTCCCGGCATATCAGCACGTCACCAGAGGGCGCTCTCACATCACAGCAGCCCACTGTTCACGCAGTGCCCAGGAGGCAAGGTGCTGGGAGGTGGAGGCCGGGAGGTGCCCTACAGTCTCACCTGTGTGTTAATGCGGATGGCTCCAATGGAAGGGATCTCAAAATAGTAACCTGTGAGGGAAGAGGAGGCAGAGGTGGGTCTGGGTGGTACGTGGGATCCATGGCACAGGGGCTTCTGTACCCTGGGATGTCAGCAGCCCTGGACTTGTCCCTCAGGACTCCTCTCTTTCTGGTGTCACTCCCCCCCAAACTCCTATCCCTTTAGTGCTCCCTTCCACTGCCCTGTCAATTGGACTGATGCTGGGGAAGGGGTCATGAGTGTAGGGGTGTAAGGAAGCAGAGGCAGGGTGAGGTCCCTCTTGCTAGGATGGTAGTGACGTTCAGAGTCCACCCAGAGGCCAGGCCCAAATATATAGAGAGGCAGACTGACCAGCAAACAGACACAAGAGCAGATCAGACAGGAGATGGATGGACAATGGACAGACAGATGGGCAGAAAGATGCTCAGTCACATGGACAAGTTACATGGCCAGACAGAAAGATGGACAGTCACATGCACAGGAGGATGGGCAGTGGGTAAACAGGCAGCTGGAAAGCTGGACGTACGGATGGACATGTGGACAATCAACCCAATGGACAGCAGGGCATGGCAGGCAGGCCCTGAGGCAGTGACGCTGGACGTGGTACCTTTGTTGGCGCAGGCCATCCACTGCAGGGGTGTGACGTCGTAGTTGTGTTGCCCCACGGAGAAAGTGAACACACGCACCTGTTTGGGGCTTGGGGTTACTGCTGTGGCCACCAGATGACAGCCCTCCCCTGAACCGGGCCCAGGTCAGGGTGGCCCCCGCCTGGGCTGAGCCTCACCGTCCGGTTGGGCCAATTGTATTTCTCAAAGACATCCTGCACGCGGTCCTCACCACCATCCGTGAACATCATGATCATCTTATTGCAGTTGGCACGAGTGATGTTGGACTGGTCAGGAGTAGGTTTGGGGTCAGGCAGCTCTCGGCCCCTCCCCGGTCCAGGGGTGGGTCTCCCTCCCCCTGGAAGGCCTGGCCCTCAGACCCTCCTCCCCACAGCAGATGGTGCTTCTGCCCGAGTTGCCTGTTGGGCGCTAACAAGGCCATTCGTCTTGATTTCCCCAGTGTCACCAAGCCCCGGCCTTTGCCTGTCCCCAGCCACCCGCTCACCCACCCACGGGGCTCACGTTCTGCAGCTGGTCGAAGGCATACTCAAAGCCGGCCTTGTAGCCTGTGGTGCCCTTGGCCACCATGCCCTGCACAGCTTCCTTGAACACCTTCTTGTTACGCACATTGGCCTGCACCAGGTGTGTGAAGCATGACACAGGCTGTGCCTTTTCATTGAACTGCAGGGACAGTGAGGGTGGTGAGTGGCCTCAGGCTGGCCAGGGCAGTCAGCTGTTGCACGGTGAGGGGGTGGTGTGTGTATGACCCATTCCTCACCCGCCTACCACCTTGGCACTCACCGAGGCCACGTTCACATAGTCATCATCAGAGAGCGTGTCCAGCATCTCACAGACGGACGTCTTCATCAGCTTCAGGGTCAGGCCACTCACGCTGCCGCTCCTGGTAAGGTCATGGAGGCACTAGGTAGGCCTTAGGCATTTTCCTGCCGTTCCCTGATGAGTGTTCCCAGGCAGCAGATGGTTACCCCTTGCTTCCCCCCACCCCTTCTGCCAGCACTGCTCACTCACACATCCACGATGATGACCATGTCCTTGGGCGACGAGGCCCCCTGGATATACCTGCCCGGGAGAAGCCTCAATTAGGGCCAGCCTCCCTGGGACTTTGTGGGTCCTTTCTTCCTCCACCCATATATTGATTCAACATTGTTTCTACTGAGCATCCACTGCATGGGCCGGACAGGGTCCTAGGCACCAAGGATATCACGCTTAAAAAAACAGTCCTTGCCCATGACATGAGTGACCCTGAGCCAAAGGAGGGGTGAGCAGGTGATCCAGAGAGGGGGTAGAAGGTTATGTCCCCTGGCCCAGGATGAGGCCCCAAGGTCTGAGTCCCAGCTGTGTGCAGGAATGAACAGGTGGCAGGGAAAGAGTATGTCATGGGGTACTGCAGGAGAGGCAGAGCAAAGGGTGAGGTGTCCAGGGTTCAGATGGGTGGTGTGGGGCTGGCCAACCGACATCCACTCTTGGGAACCCCCACTGGCCCAATCCCTCAGTCCCAAGGGGGTGGAGTGCCGGGCAGTGGATGGGGGGCAGAGGCAGCTGGGAGGCCTGCCTGGGTGATGGGATCCATTTTCCAGTGGCAACGATGTGTGAAATGAAAATTGGATAGAGCTGGCTGCGCCCTGCTCCGAGGCCTGGATATCGGGAGGGAGGGGAGCAGGCAGCAGAGGTGGGGGAAGTGAGGGGGTGTCCCTTCCCAGCTCCTCCTTGCTCACTCACCAGGGTCTCCTTCGGACATCGTACAGGTCGATTTTCTTAGGGGCTCGCCATGGGGTGGCTGTGGGAGGAGAGGAGGTGAGGGGTCTAGCAGGGAAGGGCCCTGCAAGGGTAGGCAGGCTTTGCAGGAGTGGCTACTCCACAGCCCACAGGGTTGACCACCCACCCCACACACCTCAGGATAAGTGGGCTGGGTGATGGAGGAGGGTTGGGTGCTGAGTGGACAGGAGAGACGGGCTGACACTTACCTGGATAGTAGCGAGTGACTCCTGTGGCACTGCCAAAGACCTGCCACAGCAGTGTGGGGTCCTGCCTGCGGTTCTCGATAAACACATTCTCCAGGGCTTCTGTCCAGTTGAGTTCATTAAGGATGACAGTGGCTGCGGGGGAAATGGGGGGGGGGGCTGAGGTGAAAAGCACCTGGGCAGTCCCCCTGTGGGACCTCACCACAATGACATGCCCTGCTTGGAAAGCCTCACCTGCTCTCTGCCTAGCCAGGATCTCATTCCCCAGGGCTCGGCTGGGGCTGCACCAGCTCCTTCAGGAAGACTTCCAGGTCCTCACCCCATCCTGAGTCAGCTTAGCCTACCCTTCAGCCAGGCCCCACATGATCAGGCAGGGCAGCTATGGCCTGTGGCCCCTGGAGAGGGGCTGCCCAGGTGGCAGGGAGTTGTACCTTGGGATGCCCATCCAGCATGCTGCCTGAAGCTTGCAGCTGGTCCCTTGGGAGCTCACCCACTCAGCATGCACTCCAGGCTGCAGCCACAAGAAAGCAATTAAGGGCCCGATGATGGGGCTGGAATTATTCAGCTATTAAGGTACCTGATAAGCTGGAAGCCACTCAGCTCCATGATTAATCAACTGGGGCCAGGAGCAGGCAGGGGCGGGGGCAGGGGCTCTTGGAGGGGCAGGGGCTATGCCATGATCTTGCTCCAACACTTGCACGCACACTTACACACACACACACACACACACACACACACACACACACATGCATACAGCCTACACTCCCTAACAGGTATATCTGTGTTGAACCTCTGTGTTTCCAGTCAGGTGTGTGAGTCCCTCACCCTTCAACCTACCTGCCCAGCAGCCCGACTGCTTCCATGGGCACAAGGGCACAGCACTCTGCACCCATTGGAGGACACCAATGGGTTTTGCTCTCACAGTTCCCCATGACCAGTTACCCTCACCCTCCCTTTCCCCTGACCTCTGTGGCTGCACACAGGTGATTCTTTGGCCAGACCCACCCCTATGCGCCCTTACAGATCAAGGCTCCTGTCAGATGAATGGGCTCGGTCCTATAGATCCCTCAGCCAGGGCAGTGACTCAGGATGGCTTGAGCAGCATCCCCACCCCCAACTCAGGACAGGCCTAAATCCGGCCGATGTATGTGTGTGGCACGTGTTCTCTTATGTGTAGTGTGTCTGTCCCTGCATGTAGGACACTCAAAAAAAAAACCCCACCAGGAGCTGGATACCTGCTACTGCCAGGCCTCTATACCTGACCCCTTCCCCTAGGGGCTGTTTTTTTTCTCCAGTTTCTTCCACTTCCTTTCTTACACCATTGTCCCACTTGTCCCTGAGATCCTTATCAAAGATCCACCCCAAGTGAAAACCCAAGAATGCCTTCCAAAGCCTCTGCTCTTCTCTTCAGAGCAGAGCCTCTGAACACTGAAATCTTTAAAGCAGATGAAGAGCTGTGATTTAAAGATACAAGTGCTGGGGCTGCCTGGGTGGCTCAGTGGGTTAAGCAGCCGGGTAGTGATCTCATGGTTCATGGGTTCAAGCCCCGCATGGGGCTCTGCACTGACTGTGCGGAGCCTGCTTGCGATTCTCTCTCCCTCTCTCTGCCCCTCCCCAACTTGTGTGCTCTCTCAAAATAAATATATAAACTTAAAAAAAAAAAAAGATATAAATGCTCAAGGCTCCACTCACAGCCTAGGGGGCACTGACACATTCCAGGGCATGGTCCCTCTGTTCTCTCCCTCCAGTGTGTGGCCTCTGCTGCATCTTGTGTGCTGCCTAATTCTTCTCCCTCTGCTCCCTCTCCCTTCTCTCTGTCCTTGTAGCTTCCCTTAACTGACTATAATGTGAAAACAAAACACATTTCTAGCATTGGCTGTGCCTATTGAACAGTATGTTATGGTCCTGTTGCTAATTTAGAAACTTAGTCAGTCGAACAATTTCTATTTTTCTCTTTAACCAAAAAATAAAGCCAGGTTCTCAAATGTTTCATATAGTACTGCCTGTCCTGGGAGAGTCTGCCTGGCAAGTCCCAACCTTCACTGGGCCTCAGTTTCCCCCATCTTCCCAATGAGAGGCTTAGAGCAGACTGTCCTGGAAGCCTGTCTAGCTGCTGCCATAGGGGTGTTACTGACTCAGGTCAAGAGCCAAGAGGAGACCCCCACCTCAGTTGGGCTGTCCCTGCAGGTATCCATGACCACATGCACACACATGCATTCACTGTAAGACACACTTGTGCAAGCACTCCAGCCTCCCTGCCTGGAAAGGGCCTGCTACTCAGCCCTATGTGCACACACCCACACCCATGTGCACACACTCTCAGATCACGCTGAGTTGGGAAACGGGGACCATGCCCCCTCAGGCAGGCGATTACAGATTTAATTAAAAGTGACACAGTAAATAAAAAACATATAAAATGTAATTTGTGTGGGTAGCGAGGGGTGACTGGGGAGGGCGGTATGGCTCCTGTTTTAATTAGTGTGCCTGCCTGTGATAGTGCTCCTCGGCTGGCTCGGGCAGGTGGCCTGCAGGCGGCCTGTGGCAGGGATGGGATGGTGTGTGTGGGGGAAGCATCTGTCCTCACCCACGCCTGAGGCTGCCTAGAAGGCCTGGCTGACCCTAAGGGTGGAGGGGGGCCTCCCTCAGGACCCTGGAGGATTCCTTGCATTCTGGACACTATCCAGAAGCTGTGGGACTTGTGTTCCAAGACCCTCCACCTGGTGGGACCCTTGGATTCTGAGGCTGCCTTGTAGGTGCTCACAGAATTATGCTCAACAGACCCCAGGGCCCTAAGGCCTGCTGCTAGAGCTCTCTCTCTAGTGCTTGACTCTTGGTCTCCTTCCCCTACACCTCCCAAGATATTCAGGAAGTTCCTCCTCATGTCTGACTCAAATCCTTCCAGCTGCAGTGACTTCGTTTCCTCATTATGAAAGCTGCCCTGTCCCTGGACAAGGAAGGAGATGTTCCAGGTTGTTGTCTGTGAGTGAGGACGTCCCTGTTCCTCCAGCCCTTGAGGCCACTTGATGTGGTAGCTCCTCAACCCATGCTTTCACGGGGCCAGGGAATGGGGGATGGTGGGGAGGAGCTGCTTTGGGGGCCCGTGGGGACTTGGTCCAGCACGTAGGGGAACAAGTTGTGTGCAAGCATTCATGTGGGCACATGTCTACACATGGGCAGGAGACTGCACATGCACGGGGTGGGGAGTCTGAGTGCTTTGTAGTTTGCTGAGAGTTAGTGTCAGGCCGTGCCTGAGAATGATTTGATGCCTGTGTGTGGGTGAGCATGTGTGACCTTGGGTATAAGGGGCTGAAGGCAGATGGCACTGGTTGAGCACCTGGGACCTGGCAGTGCCCAGGCAGTGGGCCTTGCCCCCATGGTGGTGGGGGAGGGTTATTTCTGATTGCTCTGCACACTCACAGCCTTTGTAGATGTCCGTGGGGATCTGCACGGCCGTGTACGAGTAGTTGACCTTGTTCTTGAAGTTTGAGTCCTCAACGAAGTCCAGCCTTAGGGTGCTGGCCTTGGACCCCCTCTCCACATCCTCACTCTCAGGGTCGTCCTGCAGAAAGGGATACCCCCCACCACAGTAGTGTCAGGGCTGGGAAATGGGGAGTGGGGTCGGACAGCTCTGCAGGCAGGAGAGGGCCAGAGCCTAGGTGATTAGGAGCATCTCAGAATCAGAGACTATTGCAGTTAGAAACGGAGAGAGATGGAGAGACACAGGAATAGATGGATACGGGGTACGGACCCCTCACCCAGGAGGCCTGTGACTCCCACCTGCCCCTGCCCACCCTACCCATCATCCCTACATTTGCTAAACCCAAATTCCAAATGCCAAATTGACCCTTTCCCACATTCTTGAAAACCAATTATCAGTGAAGGAGACAAATCTTAGAGCCACTGAGAAAGAGAGGGCTGCAGCCCTCTACTTATAAGGACAGGCTTATGCAATCACAGGGAGGCCTAGGCAGCCCATCCCAGGAGCCTTGGAACCCACACCCCCACGCTCCCTGGGTCCCGCCCATCCCCTGCATGGAGTTCCTTTGGCACCAGGGAGAGGGCCCTTGCCCCATCTGGGGGAGGGGCACCATCCCTACAGCTGATGGCTGTAGGGGCTGAGTTTGGGGGGAGAGCTGGGCTGGGGTGGAGGCTAGCATTGAGACCCAGTAACTTCCGGAGGGAGGGTCCTCAGCGCCCGCTAGCAGCAGGATTGCAAAGGTCCCCGTTGACTTTCTAAAATGAGCTGCAGCCGCCTGACAGGTGCCAATTACGGCATCTCTCGGCCGAGCAGGCTGGGCATGCGCCGTGCACCCCCGCCCACCACCACAGGCTGGCAGGAATGGGTCTGCAGCTACAGTGTTGATGCTGCAGCCGAGTGGGGGTGGGGGCAGGCACGGGTGCAGGTGTGCAAGGGGGAAGGGAAGGGAAGATGGTGGCAGAGAGTGAAGAGGAAGGCAAGAAAGAGCCAGAGGGGCAAGGAGGGACGGAGATCAAGGCAGGGCAGGGGCAGAGCTGGGGGGGGCCTTGTGCCCTGGGAGGAAGGGGTGTAAGCAGCTGGACTATCCACATGCCCCCTCAGTGCCCCTCAACCTCTGGCTCAGCTCACTTCCACCCCCTCGTGGTTCTGCCGACCACTCACTGGGTCCTAGGCACAAGCGCGGTGTTCCCTCCTCCCGCTGTATCTTGTCTGGGGAAAGGGTGATCGTGTCTCCCTACGATGTCCCCAGCCCGGGAGGGCTCTGGGTCCATCCTCCAGCCTGGGGAATGAATTACTGCCTAGATGGGGGGTGCCGTGTGGGGGTTGGCATGGCTCGGAAGGGTCTGCAGCATCTCTTCAAGGGTGGATTTTGTACGGCAAAATCCAAGCCATCTGCTGCCCTCCCCTCATCCCTCACCACGTGTGCCACCCTCTGCCCACCTCGGCACACCCTTGGAGGACCCTCAGAAGCTCCTGGGTGCTGGGTAAAGCCAGGGCAGGCAGCTGCGGAGCCTACCGCCTCTGAGGCGTGAGCCACTCACGTTCTGCTTGGAGGAGGGGGAGGTGCGGGAGAAGAAAGCCCCCGAAATGTCAGCGGCAGATGAAGGGCGCTGGAAAATTTAATCTCCCAACTTTCCCAACTAATGTGACATTTGGATTCCGTTCTGATAAGCTATCAGCTGGCGAACTTTTTCCTTCCTTCTCTTTCCCCCACCCCCACCTTCTGGTTGGTAATTTAAAAGTAAATGGTCTAGAAAGATCTCTAACTGTACCTCTGGCAAAGATTAAAAAAACAAAACAACACAACGCAGGGGAGTTGGCAAATATGTGCATATTTATAGGAGGGCCAGGCGAGCCCAGCTTTTGGCCTGACCTTAGCCCAGCCCCACCGAGGATGACTCTCCCTTCAGGGGCAGGGAATCGGTGATTTAGGGCCAGGGGTTGGGAGTCCTGGACACAGGGAGTTCAGGGGATCCTGGTAGGGGCCTGGGTACCAGAAAGGCCAAGAAGCCCCCTCAGTGCTACCCCCATGCCAGGGGTTTTGTATGGTGGGCAACTGCCGTCTCCTGGTTTATATTTAATGCACTGATTGCTAAAATTACAGCCCGCTGCTGAGGGGGGTAAGGAATTAGATTCAGGGTCTAATTAAAGGTTCGCTCTTCATTTGAATTTCAGATTCCAGCTTTAATTTTAGCAACTTCTCTGGGAGCCACGGAGGCTCAGCCAAGGGGGAAGCACACCTGCTTTAGCCCACCCACTCCTCCTTCTTGGGCCCCCTGCCCGCCTGCCCTCCTGAAGGCTTACCCAGGCCAGCCTGGCACCACGGACCCTCTGCAGGGATCGCTTCCTGCCTGCCCACCTCCTGGTGTCATTGTCTACCTCCTGCTCACCCCAGGAAATGCCCCTGGCCAATAAGCCTGGCAGAGGAACACCGGATTTGAGGGCTCCTGCCCCAGCCAGTGCAGGTGGGACGCCAGAGAGTGAGCTGTTATGACACCTCTGTTCACAGAGGAGATAGTCAGGTTCAACTGCTTTTGCCTCAAAGGCAGGCAGATGGACTTGGGCCTTGCCAGGTTCACCAAACACTGTCTACTCTGAGTGCCCTGCACTCTTGGGCACTCTTGCCTCCTCAGTAGGTCCCTTGCTACCAAAATGGTACTATGTCTTTCATGTGAGGCCTCTGGTGACAGGGCAGCCCAAGCAGACATGGGCTAATCAGTGACACAGAGGCAGAAAAGCAGTGTAGGTCTGGGTCCTCTGGTCATCCCGAGTGCCGCCGCTTCTGAAGCAGTGACCCCAGCAGAGCCCGAGTCCTGTCCTTCGTCTGGAGAACAGGCACAGGGCTGGGCTGCCTCTTCAGCTGGGGCAAGACTGAGCTCCAGGTAAGCACAGTGGGGACGACCGTGGGGTGCTCAGCACAACTGAAGCTGCTGCTCCCCTCACCCTCAGGAAGGTACCTGCACCACCTGAAACACACCCGATGGCCTACAGTCACAGCCACAGCCGGGCCCTGCCTGCACATCTCCAGGAAGCCCTCCCAACTGCTCCCTCTTCCCTGCTCCCATAGCAGTCAGTCCCCTCCATGCTGGCACCTGAATGACCCACCAGATGAGGTCCAAGTGTCTCACTACCTTTCTGGGGCTGGGCATGGGGCCTGTGCCACCAGTACTTTGCAGGGTGACCTCAGAATGTGGAAGAAGCTGAGACTTAACATTTCACAGCTGAGGCCACTAGTCCAGGGAGGGTGTGGGGCTCTGGCAGCTCTCCCTCCCCCAGTGTAGGTGGGGCACTCACCAGCTCAGCATCGGCCTTGGCGTCATAGTACAGGATGTCTTCCTCCTGGTGGGAGACAGACACCTTGACCCCCACGGCTTCTTACAAGGTCACCTGAGGTGCAGCCAGGATGCCTGCCCTGAGGCCAGCAACGGTCCCCTCACTCATCTCTCATCCAGAGGAGCCAGGGGGAGGGCTGTCGGGAGTCAGGCCTGGCATGCCCACCCCCACCCCAGACAAAGCCCTTCAGGGGCCCTCACAGGCTCCAGGGGGATGTGGTGCTCCAGGTTGGGTGGGGATTCCCCAGGGCTCCTGGACTCCAGGACCAGGGTCTTAGCACTGCAGCCCAGCTGGAGGGTGGGGTCAGAGCCAGCCTGTCTGCAGAGACTCTGACTGAAGCACTACCGGGGTTGGAGGGTGTGTGTGTGTGGGGGGTGTAGTGGGGAAGATGGGAAAATAGAGCCGAGTCTGGGCCAGAGTGAAATAATGACTCGACACCGCATCTTCCAATTTCTTCTATTAAAAAGCCTGCTCATTACGGGCATGTACTTATTAATTATCTGTGATTTGTTGTGAAATGCAAGGGGGTTTACACAACAGGAGCGGGAGAAAACAAAGCCCAGCCCCCGCGCCTGCCTCCCGGCCGCCTGCGCCTGCAGTGTTAGCCCCACGCATCCCGGCCTCACCCGCCTGCCCGACGCCTGGGTTCTTGGCCATCTGCGCGTCATAATCACCGGCCACCCCGGGGACCCGTAACACAAACGGGCTAATTTCATGTTTAATGATCTTTAATCAGAACTGAGCGTGGCTGACAGAGGCCGCCAGAAGGTGAATCTGGTGCCATCGAGTGCCACCGGCTTAGGAAGGGCCATTCCACTCCTGCCCTTGTGGGCTCTAGGGTCAGGACACAGGATAAGGCCACTGTCCGAGTCACCCTCTTCCAGTGCTCCTCAGTGCTGTTTTGTTCAGCAAAAACCTGGTGCATGGCCCTGGCAGTCTGCTTTTTTGTGGTCTGAAAATGGGGGTGTTGATCAAGAAGTTTGGTCCCAGTGGTGCTCCCAATGGTCTGGCTGTAATACAGCAAGCACAGAGCCAGCGATTACTCTTTGGTGGGCAGAAGTCACCTTGGCCGCTTCTTTGCCATGTGACCTCAGGGCTGCACTGTTCCCTCCTAGCTCAGGCTCCCCATGCTTCAGGGTGGGGCTTGGCCTTGGTGACTGCCCAGGTGCAGGGTCTGAGGCCATGGTTCGAGGTGGTCAGTATGGGGGCCTGTTGTGGGGACAGTGGTGAGTTGTCTCCCACCAGAGGTCTGGGGGCTACAGGCCACTGGCTATACCCGTAAGCATAATCCAAGCATTCTGCAACACTGACTACATGCCTGGCACCACGCTTGGGCAAGACCACAACAGCCGATGAACGTAAGACCAGAGGAGACTTGATCGCTTCCGTCACCAGAGGCATCTGTGTCCAGCATTTTGCACATACGGTAATGTGGGGCTTGTGACCCCCCAACATACAGATGAGGACACGGCAGGGGTAAGAAAGGCTTCGCACCCAGGCTCCAACCTGCCTTCCTGTTGCATCTCCAACCCTTCCCACACCCACCCACCCACCAGTCCAGGAAGACTGGAGCCCAGGTGGGCCCGGGGTGGGGGTGAGGGCCGGGGCCCAGGCTCCAGGGTGCTCGGCCTTTCCTTGCGCCTGGCTCCGACCGAAGCACATAATGAAAGCTGACATTACATCAAACACAATAAGGAGTTTCGGTTGATGAAGATCATTCCTGAACACACAAACCCATTAAACCGAGGGGAAAAAATATCAATTCAACACACTCGCTGGCAAAAAGAAAATGTGATTTGTTATCTAAAAGGGGGTTATAAACACGGCTCTGATGCTCTTTCCCTCCGTAATGAAAACAGGCGGGCGCGGTGGGAGGACTGCAGATTAGAACATGGGGCTTCACTCACCAACTTTTTAAGCAAACCTCCAGCAAGGACGGGAGAGGGCATGGGCAGGGGCCGGCAACTCTGGGGCCCCCAGGAGACCTGTGCTCCTCTCACAGGCCGGGCTGGCTCCTGCCTGCACCTGGGCCACCCCTGGGCCACCCTTCCAGTTGCTCCAATGGCTCCCTTTGTCTTTTTGTCCTGCTGTTTCATGGTCTCAGCAGAGAATCAGATGTTGGTGGCATCAGTGACACAGGGGGAAACGTGTCATTCAGGAGGGTTCCGGTCCCCTGCGGACCATGCGCAAGGCTCAGGAATCTGTATGTGGCCCTTGTCCCCCAGGAGGCAGGACCCCTCCCTACGTCTCCCACCTTGAGAGGCCAGGCCATGCCCCTTCCTTGGGAGAGAGTAGCATTGGCATGGGGTGGTGGCGGGCAAGGTCACATGTGTGAAAATACATTGTAGACACAGCTGTGGTCTCTATGCTTGATGTGATGTGGAGCTGGGGGTGTGGCCATCAGGGTTGGGGTGGGAGGGTCCCTGGAAAGGCCTCTGTGTCTGCTTTGGCCTGCACAGTGCCCTGGTGTCCACCATTACTGCCCTGCCTTGGTAAGACCACGAGGAGGTGGTACCTAGTGATTACACGCAGGGGCCTTGGCAAAGGGTCCTGGCCTCAAATCCTGACCTGAACATGTGAGCTCTGGGATCCAGAACAGTGAGTGAAGACTAAGCCTGGGGCACCTGGGTGGCTCAGTCTGTTGAGCGACCGACTTCGGCTCAGGTCATGATCTCACGGTTCGTGAGTTCAAGCCCTGCGTCAGGCTCTGTGCTGACAGCTCGGAGCCTGGAGCCTGCTTCTGATTCTGTGTCTCCCTCTCTGCCCCTCCCCTGCTCATGCTCTGTCTCTCTCTGTCTCAGAAATAAATAAACACAAAAAAATTAAAAAAAAAAAAAAAAAAAGACTAAGCCTGAAGCCTCAAAATCCCCAGCAGCTCCATAACTACCCCCGGGAGTCACCGCCATCTCATCAGCGAGGCATGGGTGCCTGTTAAATCCTGCAGCCTCAGTGAGGCTTTGCTTCAGGGTCTTGATTTCCCACTATATAAAGTCGGGATGATGATGATGCCCCCTCTGAGGGAACTAGGACAGGGAGCAGGGCCTCCCCGGGCATTAGGGCCAACCCTGTGCATGGGCGGCCCTTAGGTTTGCAACTCCACAGCCCTGGGAGGGGCCTGAATGTGGAAGAAACCCTCTGTTTGTGGAGAAATGGGCATCCCTAATGTCTGGGGTTTATACCCAACACCCCTTTCTATTACCTGGTATTTTAGGGGCCATTTTGCTCAAACTGGGCAGGGGGTGGAGGGAATCACCCCTTCTGAACTCACATTTCTCCTCCGTGTGGATTTCTGTACACAGATGACACATGAAGGGTGGGGCTAGGGGCCCACCTGGCCCTTGTATAGATGACACATACACTTTCCTTAGCTGGAGCTGAGCCCAAGAGAGAACACGAGGGGTGCTGGCAGGTGGGAAACAGGGTGAGGAAGCGAGCATGGGGAATAGCAGTTGGTGTCGTTTGGTACCATGGGATACAGTGAGGATGCTTGGCCTTCCTGCCCTGGCTCATTGCCAGCTCAGCTCAGCCAAAAGGACTGTTTTCTGAGAGAGCCGTCTGTCGCCGGCTTGGCAGAGAGGCAGGCAGCAGGCCTGATGGCTGGGGCAGACTTCAGGCTGGGGAGGCCACCTGTCCTGTCCAGCCGGCTCCTCTGGCCTGGCCCAGCCTTCACAGTCTTCCTTTTAGGTTCCCAGACAGAGCTACCTCTCCCATCAGACCCCCCAGGGTAGAGCTGTGTCTGCCACTCCCAGACTCCCCAGGGTAGGACTGCTTCCTCCATTAGACTCCCAGGGCAGGACTCTGTCCTCCCACAGGTCCCAATGTTGGCATTGGGGCCAATGGCATCTCCTGCCTCTTCCACCCATGCCCTGGCCCAGCTCCTCCCTGGTGGCGGTTTAGATGGCAGATAATGCTGGCACAGTGTGGTGGTGGTGCCAGGCACGGTGTCCAGCAGGCAGACCATCTTCATCTACCCTAAGTGTTATAGGCACCAGAGCACCTGCTGTCTGTCTGCAGGGTCATGGGAGGTGCTGCCTGCTAACAAGGACCATGGTTTTCCTGGGGTCCAAGGGCTGTGGCTACAGGTTCCCTGCCTCTGCTGCAGCCAGTATGTGGGGTCATGGCCTGAGACTAAGAGGGGAACTGGGGGCCTTCACATCCAGACACGGCTCCCTCACTCTCTTACCCCAGCTCTGACCTTGCAGACCCCAGGATCCCCCAAGTCCCTGGGCTGGTGTAGATGGTGTGTGTACACAGATGTGGCTATACCACTGTCCATTTCTCAGAGGTCTGCATATAGACCTACTGTGTGCTGTTGACACAGGGAGGGCCACGTCCTACTGATCGTGAAGTGGATTCCATGTGCCAAGCATCTTCTCTGTGCCCAGAACTGCCGGGTGCCATTCTCCCCATCTCAGAGGTAAGAAGACTGAGGCCTAGCTGCTCTTGGCCAACTTGTCCACAGGGCACTCGACTGGGTACATGGACAGCTGGTGGGCAACACTGAATCAGGTCCAGCTGCTTCTGGCCTAGAGGAGCCTTGAGTGGGGCAGACAGATGAGCCCACTGGGATACTGGCCTGGGGCAGCGGGTGCCAATCCTAGGCTTAGAGACCAGAAAGAGGAGCCCAAGGGAGTTAACTGGAGAGGGAGAGGCATTGCTCTTTTGAAGGAGGAGGAGAGGGTGTTGTAACACCCTCTCTCAACCGGGAGACGGCCGGGCGTATGTAAAGGGCCTGGGTTTGACACTGGGGTTGTGGCTCTCCTAGAGTGCTGGGAGGAATATGGCTCTTTGTCTGTACCTTCTGAAGGTCACTGGGAAGGACATGGTTTCAAGGGCGGGTGGTGTGCCTGCAAGGGACAAAAACACCATCCCTTTCCCAGCCTCAAGTCCCTGTGCCCCCCTGGCATGGACAGTCCCCACCTGCAGCTGCTGCCAGCTCTCACTGGCAGCCCAGGCAGGCATGGCTGGTGTGCCAGCTAATGGGCCCACCATTAGCACTTATGCCTTTCGTCCTGGCAGCTGGGGCAAGTGCAATGCTTCTGGTGAAGAACAGGGCCCTGACCCAGCAGCTGGGAAGCAGGGGGTGATTACAGCTTCACCCTGCTCAAGATATAGACAGACAGGCAGACTGACGGACTGAGGGGGAGGTGGTGGTAAACACCAGCTGGCCCTGTGGTCACCCACAGCTGGGGGCATTCCAGGTCAAGCTGAGGGGAGGGGGCTGGCCAGAACTCACTTCTGCCTCATACTAGGACAAGAGCACCCAGGGCCAGAGATGCACCCACACTGTCACCAACTTGGCATCTCTATGGCCTGACGTGTGGACCTCCCCTTTCACACACCGTGCCTGGGCCAGCAGGCAGCACCAAAGACCAGCTAGTCCTTTGCCAGATGGGGATACTGGAGCCCAGAGAGGGGCAAACCCTTGCTGGGTCCCACAGGTACTCAGTGTCTTAAGCAGCACTGGTCTCAGCACCCTCTGGATGCCCCTGAGACCTTGGCCTTCCTTCTTGGCAGGCCCCTGTGGTGCCCACTCTGGCTTGGGATAAGCTGTTCCTGCCTCTGGGAGTAGCTGCAAATCAGAGGTCAGGAGTCTGGCAGGATGATCCTTGGAAATTTGGGGTCTTTTGCAGAGTCAGGAAAAAAAATAGGTTTGGGGCTGAGGCAGCCTCTTTGTCTTCTTGTTTGGGGCCTGGACTGGGAGGGAGAGAAAACCAGGCTGAGGGTGGGTCTTTTCATTCTATCATTCCCTCTTCCTTCACTCCCAGTCCTGTCTGCTCTGCATATAGTGCTGGGTGGGGAGGGAGGATGCAGGTATGTCAGAAGCAAAGAGCCGGAGCAAGAGCCGAGGGTCCTGGATACCCAGAAAGTGGAGGAGCTGATGGCCGGGGCATGGGGGAGGCCTCACTAAGAAGGAACAGACAAGCCGGGCCTCTAGGAGGAACAGAAGGCATTGGGGAGAGATTGGGAATGGGTCTGGAGTGAGGTGTTCAGTGTGGCTGGGGCATAGGAGGAGTTGGGTGATGAATGAGGATGACAAGGGGACAGGAACAGTCAGATCCTGGGACCCTGAGCACAGGCTTAGGGCTGGGTCCTGCAGAGGAGTTACCAGAGTGGGGGCTGTTTGCAGGCGGGGGCATGGTCTGAGTGGTAGGTGCCAGTGGCTACCACCATGTATATTTCTGATCAAGGGGCTGAGGTGGCACGGGGACCCGGTGATGGGTGGTGGTGTTGGAAAGGGAGGGAGAGAAGGGCCAGTCCTAAGCTCCTGGGGTGGTGGGATCAGTCCAAGGAGTCATCAGCTCATTTATGAGTTCACTGTAAAAAATCATCTGTTACTTCCAACCCCACATGAGCTCCCTAAGGGTAGCAGCCAATACCCACCAGGCAGCAAAGGAAGAATGCCATGGTGTGGGCAAGGCAGGGCAGGGCTCAGGGTGGCCTGGAGAGATGGGGACCAGGGAGGAGGACAGACAGGTTGAGGGGGCCTGGATCATAGGCATGAACCCCCTGGTATCTGGCAGCCCAGCTGTGAATCTCTGCCATCAACAGGTATGTCAGGCCGGTCTAACCACCCTGTGCCTCAGTGGTCTCATCAGTTTAAGTAGGGATAATAATCCACCTGTCCCCCAGAAGTGCCAGGCCCAGAGCTGCAGTGGCAAGGGCCTACCTGCCCCTTATTGATCCCTGGGTCCCAGCAGGCAGCTCTTGGTGCCTCTTCCGGTGTTTAGCAGAGACCATCAGGAGGCATGGCTCAGAGGCCTGAGCAGATGTGGAGGACACATGAGCACCACCAACTGGCTTGGTCCCTGAGCGTTCCATCATCCCTGGCATGGGAGGTTCCCTGAGTTTGGGAGGAACCCTGCCTCAGTCTACCTTCTGGCTTACTGTGACCCTCTGAGATGCTGGCTTCACAGTAATGGTGCCGGTATATCCAGCCTCAGTCCAAATCACACACAGCTGCCTGAATTTGTGAGGGTTACCTGGGTTTGAAACTGGGGGGCAGTGAGGCTTCCCTTCTCTCCTCCACATTCTGGGCCCTTCCACCCTCAAGAAGAGACCTATCACCAGCTTCTCACCCCTCTACTCCCTCGGCACCTGGGCTCCTTCTGAGCTCTCCTGGTGGAAGAAGGGGCTTTTGTGGCTGTGACAGCCTAGTCCCCTAACCTAGGCTCATGGCCTCCTGGAAGACAGGGAACTCTGTCCCCTTCCCACAGTGACTCTTCCAAGTCAGCGTATTAAAGTCTAAAAAGTCCTGGAGTCAAGGGACTTCTTTGCCCTAGGGTCTCTCCAGAGTCTGGGCACATCCTTAACCACCAAGGTTAACACCAACTTTGGGGAGCATCACTTTAGAGCAGCATGTCTGCCCGCCGGGGGACTCCATAGCTCCTCTGGGGTGGAGTGACAGGTTCATAGCTGCACCCTCTCTCTCAGCACCAAGGGGAGCCTCAAATGTTTGCTGAATGCTGGACAAAGGTTCCAGGCTCTACTCCACAGAGCTCTCAGTGCCCCTCCAGTGTTTCTGGGCAGCGCCCCCTCCCCCATATTCACATCTGTCCTTGCTGGAGGTGGGCAGGTTATAGGGGCTGGGGAGGGCACTGCAGTTCTTACCTTGATGTTGTCCTGCCAGCGGTGGGCTTTCTGGAAGTTCTCTGCAGCGTCGGCCAATCTCTGAGGAACAGAGCACAGGGAGGTCAGAGGCTGAGGAAGACTCATGCCCAGCCCAAGCCTTCTCCATCCCTAGTACTCCCTGGGTCCAGGCTGGCTCACGGACTCCCTTGTCCCATCCTGCCAGACCCTCAGAGATTCCTTGGCCCCAGACCTTCTTCAGCTTGCTGAGAAGGGGGCCCTTCCCCCACCCACAGCTGGGTTCACATAGGACAGGTGAAGCCTGCACAGTGACCTGAGTGGTATCTCCCTGTGACATCTCCATGAGACTCCCTGTACTTTAGCCCAGCCACATCTCCTGCCCACACGATGGCAGGGGGACCCCTGGGATGTAGTAGGCCTCAGGCCCTGGAGTCAAGCCCCACTGCCACTCTACCTCCAACAAACCAGTGTCACTCCAGTGCCAAGAGGAGGCCCTCCCTAGTCAAGGGTGAACTGCCACAAGTGACAGAGTGCCTTGCCGATGTGTCATTGTCCCCAGCTTGCTCAGGGCCCAACAGGAGGTACCCCTAGCACACCTCTGCCCACCCAGGCCCCCTACCACTGTCCCTGTCCTGGTTTCTTGAGCCCCTTCCCAGCAAGGCTCTCCAAGCCTTCTCTCCACACAAGCCTGGCCCACCCTTTGGGGCTGATTCCTGCACTCTCCTCCATCATGGCCCCTGTGCCTGTGAGCACAGCTCTGTGTCCTTCTATCCCACACCCTGTTACCAACCACGCCTGGCACCAGACCATGCTGATGTGTGGAGATGTGGCAGGCCAGCCAGCCCTGTCGTCTCACAATTTAGAGGAGGAAACAGGCACAAAACTGGGTAGAACCAGAGCAGGAGTAGCTGAAGTGCTTCTAGGAAGCTTAGTGCTGTGGGAATTCGGGATGTCATGGAGGGCTTCCTGAAAGAGGCATTGGTACTCTGCCACCCTCAAGGCTTGAACCCTGGCTGCCCAGAGATTCTTATTTTGCACCTCCATGGATTCTGTCCCTCCAGGAACTCTTGGAGCTCCTGAAGATGGCCCTCTGGGGCCTCCTGCGGAGCTGAGTGCAGTGAAGTCCTGTTAATCATACTGACGACTTACAGTGAACTGGTCACTTACTGCATACCAAGCCTGCCACCAGGCTGGTGACACAGCATGTGTACCTGTCACTGCTCATGTCTTCCTCAGATGAGGATACCTGGGCAGGGAGACAATGAGAAACCTTTCTAAGGTCACATAGTCTGGGTCAGGCTGGGGCTCTGAGTTTGGCCTTCACAACCACGTTTGTCTTGTTTTTTCTTTTTAGTTAAAAAAATGGTTGTTATTTATTAAAAAAATTTTTTAATGTTAATTTATTTTTGAGACACAGAGAGATAGAGCATGAGTGGGGGAGGGGCAGAGAGAGAGGGAGACACAGAATCCAAAGCAGGTTCCAGGCTCTGATCTGTCAGCACAGAGCCTGATGCAGGGCTCAAACTCACAAACAGTGAGATCGTGACCTGAGCCAAAGTCGATGCTTAACTGACTGAGCCACTCAGGTGCCCCTGAAAATGTTTATTTTTGAGAGAGAGACAGAGAGAGTGTGAGCGGGGGAGGGGCAGAGAGAGAGGAAGACACAGAAACCGAAGAGGCTCCAGGCTCTGAGCTGTCAGCACAGAGCCTGATGCTGGGGCTTGGACTCACGAACTATGAGTTTGTGACCTGAGCTGAAGTCGACTGTTAACCAACCGAACCACCCAGGCGCCCCTCAGCCACGTTTGTGTTACCCAGCCCATGACCAAGGTCTGAAGGTACATTCCACGATGCCCAGTGAGGAGCAGGGCAACTCTTGTAGAGTAGGGGCTGTGCTTTTCCATCCCTGCCCCATTCCATCCTATGGGTGGAGCAGTGGGGTCCTGCCTCCTGGCCTCCAGCGCTTACTCAGAAGGCCCTGGTCTCTTGGTATTTAGGACACATACCCCCTGTCCATTGGTCCAGGCCTGGTGTGGCACGTGGACCTCAGTGGGGGAGATTCTAACGAAGCCTGTCAGCTGCTCATGATGGGGAAATGGGGATCAGGACCCGGGAGCCCAGTTTTCCTCCCTCCCAGCAGGTAACAGTTGTGGTGGTGGGGTATGGCCTGCAGAGCTGTGGCCTCTGTTGTCTGGGGCAGGATGCCTCTTCTGGCAGGCTGGGCTGACCAACGCCATCCTTACTCCCACTGGGCCTAGCTCCCCCTCTTCCTCCAGCCAAGAGCACTGGATGCTGGGAAGACTATTAGGCTGGGGGTCTTGGGGACAGGGTAGGGAAGTCCCTCTTGAAGTCAAACCCCCTCACTTTATAATGCTGAGCCCTTCCTGGACTCTGATCCCCTCTCTTGCTACCCAACCTGTCTTCTTTGTAGGCTCCATCCTCTGCCCACCTGCTTTGCGGTGCCTGCTTGGGGGGCCCCTACCCTCCTCACCCAGCTTCAGGGACCACAGGTCTCTACTCCTAGATACCTTCCATATCTTGCTTCCAATCCTGACCCCCTCTAAGGTCCTGGACACCTTCCTAGGGTGACCCTCAGGCCCACTAAGCTCATACCATCTCCTCTTGGAATGAGCCCATCCGTCTTGGAATCCCTGCCGCCTATATCTCATCTGTGCTATCACTCAAACCGCCTACTGTTCATCTCCAGCCCAGGCTCTGTCCCTCCCTCAGGCTCTTGTGTCCTCTCTCGCCCTTTGTCATCTATTCTCCAAATGTGGATCTCATCCTGAGGCTACCTCCTGCCCTGAAGCACTTTAGCAGCTTCCCATGGCTCTGCATATAAAAGGCAAGTCTTTCTTGCTTTCCTGAGGGGTGCACTTGCGCTCACTTCCATCCTGGGGCCTCTTCTCAGCCTAAACAACAAACGCCTCTACTCTGACCCCAACTCCCAGGATGGGTGAGGCCCCTGATTCACAATCCTGCCATGTCCTTTTGTAGAGGACATTACTGTGTGACACACATGACACAACACTTGTTATTACTGTTAACTGAGCATCTACTAGGGTGCAAGCTTAGCACCTGGCCTGGACGAGAGGGTATGAGGCCTAGGGACGGCCCCTGGGGCCACACCTTGAGGGGTGAGCCTTGGGCAATCACTTCACGGCCCTTTTCCTTACCCTGTGGCCTGTGACCTTCCCAGGGACCCCAGACCTTTCTTAGAGTGAAGGGCTCCACTGAGGCCACTGCCCTTCATGGGGGATGAGGCGAGCGCAGGGTATGGGAATAACCAGGATCAGGACTCTTGCCTCAGAAAAGCCACAGGGTTGACGGGGCTACAAACACCAAACTGCACCAGTTGAAGTCTCCAACTGGGCCACAGCCTTGAGGGGCTGTCCTCTCCTGCAGCCACCTTCCCTGCTGGCCAGGGGTGCCAGCTCCTTTACCCTCTCAGGGCTCAGCTCTGTCCCTGGGCTTCACAGGCCAGAGGAACATGGGGGCTGCAGGCCCTCTGGCTCCCTAGCTGAGCAGCCAAGGTGAGGGGGGCCTGGTGAGGGAGACCCAGGGTGGGGGGGTTGCCTAGCCCCTAGCTTCCTTGAATCCATGGAGTCCCATAGGCTCGAAGGCCCAGGTCAGCCCGCTGACTCGTGAATAACGGAGTTGCAATAGCCACGGCGAAAGGATTACTTTTAATCCTCGGTAACGATCAAGCCATTATTATTTTTTCGGTGTTACAGATCAATCAGTCCATCCCCGGGCGCTGGACGTGTGGAAACTGCTAAACACACAGGCCTGGTGGCTCAGTAGGAAGGGCTGAGGCAGCAGAGGGCGGGGGGGGGGGGGGGGGGGAG